>NW_009632621.1:95203-101516 GCF_000690535.1 Cariama cristata
CCTACTCCAGAGTCATATATCAAAGAAACTGAACATACAGCAATTTTTGAAAGATAAAATAAAATACCAGATTTTGTAAAACACTTTGAAAATCCCATCGTGTGTGTTCACGAGCATTGAACAATTTCTTCTGACATGATTTTACTGTGCTATTCTTAAACTTTTTTTAGCAGTGCATAGGAATTTTTTTTCATTTGTTTCATATTGGACAACTACAGTAGCAACACAAGCTACAAAGGACTCTGAGAGTCTGACAAGAGATCAAGGAGAAGTTTAAATGTACAAGTAAAATGGAAGCAAAAGATAAAACATATGCACTTCATTCAGAACAGCATGTGTTTCAGTCATTGCTTTATTGGCTTTAACAAGGTAAGGAAAAATATTTAGTATAGGCCTACAACATATCCTGCATTGTCTAAAGCCAGATCACAATAATTTCTTGTTTAAACTGTATTAGAGCTGAAGAAGGACATGGAGAGACTTCTGTAATACTTTTCAAAGACAAAAATGTTAATAAGGGGGGAAGCAGAGGTCAAATTTTAGAGTGCAAAATTACTTCAAGTTAATGGGAACAAAGTAAGAGCAATGACAGACACAGATGTCATCATATCGGAGAAAAGAGGCTACACTGTATACACCAGAATAATTAATGGTGTGTTTCCTTAGACCTTTCTCTGTCCTCAAGGCTGTATGTACAGGCTGAGGCTGTGTTTACATGGATTTCCAAAGCCACATAGCCAGTCAAGTTCTCAGGAACAGCTGCAGGTGCTGAAAGATATGAACTGTTCCTACGAACACAATATCCGATAATATGGGATCATATCATTAGATGATGTGTCAATCCCAGATAAGGCTTTAAATCAGTCTCAGATTAACACAGCCAGATGTTTTGATATTCCTCCGTGTTCCTCCACATAGCGCAGAATTCCTTATATAGTCTAGGTATTTGAAAATATCTGCATATTTCCTTAGATATTCATTATATTCAGCTACAAAAATCTATATTTTATTGTGATTTAAGCTTTCTGCTCAGTTTACTTTAGTGGCACAGAACACTACATATATCCTAAGAAAAAGTAAATCAAAAAAATTAGCCCATCTTTCAAGGGAAAAAATGGGAATCCTCAAACTAAAAGAATTCAAGGAAAACTTTCAGACATTTCTAATTGAGCAACTTAAAGTCAAGTAGTAATGTGTAGTCAAGAGTGTGATCTTAACCATCCCAGTTCCACAGCATCTTGCAATCCAAAACTTGTAAAATATCTGCTATGAAAAGCAGAATCGGTTTTGTTGAATGTCTTGCTGATACTTCCAAGCTGTGTCTCTTTTTCACTATATATCTTTCATCCTGCAGCTGATACCACAAATCTTGAAATATGTTATATTTACTCTCTTTCCAAGAAGCTTAGGAGACTATCAGAAACTCTTAGATTGCAGATAAGGGTGGGAGGGGACATAGAAAAAAGGCTTACTGGGCTAAAAAGAATTAAAAAATAATTGAAGAGATTGAATGAAGTAGCTTAATAGTTTAAGTTAAAGCCAGCAAAGACAGAATGTGCACATTTTCAGTTTTCTATTGCTTTCTGCAGTTAAATAATTGGAAATTGAAATTTGTAGGAAAGTTTTAAGAAAGATGAGTGCATGAGGAAGACAGAGTCCATTTTAGCTAAGCCAAGCTTTCAAACGAGTAGGCTCAGTTAAAAAGGCTGATATTTTTCCAGATGGCTTTACGAGCAGCATTCAGACAACATACTTTCTCAGTAAGTCTTACAGTGTCCTTGAATGCAATTTATTTGATTGGACTATAGTATAACTATGTAGCTGATATCTATAGTTTGAACAGTTATGAGATAGGATGAAAGATTTGAGGAATTAAAAAGAAGTAGGATGCTGTAAACAGTCAGAGAGCAAAAACATACACTGCAGAATGATAAAGCAAATGTGTTTCATAAAAATAGGAATTAGGAAAGGAGGACTTGGAGGCATGATATTAGCTGTCTTCTTTATATATTTGATTTAACTGTACAGGGCTTCCTGGACAAAGAAGTGTAGTCAGTGATTATCAGCAATGGGTGACGAAAGTCAGATTTGTCTATCTTCACTTACACACTCCTGATCACACAGTGTCTTCTGTTAACACTATTCAGAATTCACTGGGGAGGTGAGAAGGAATGGAGGAAAGACCAACTATTCCCTGTTTCTCTGTAGAAAAAACCAGAAAACAACCCTATCAATAAAAGAAAGTTTCCAGAAGGTGAAAGAAAACCATTTTCCTAAGATTTGCATAAGTGCAAAAGGCTGTCCTGTGTGCTAAAAATGGCAGTTATAGAAGAGAAGTCTAGGTGTAGCTCTGTGCTTCAGTTTAGCTAGGTATATTCTCTTTACTGTTAATCCTATAAAACCATCTGGGAAATCTGTGAAATCTGAAGGGAATAGTGCTTTCATATCTGCAAAATGGACACTGAGTGTTCCAAAGTCTTCCTGTGATCCGAATCAACAATCGTTCCTATGGTACACCATTTCTTCTAATTCTGTGTAGGAATGTGTATTCCCATAAACTTGCCACCAATTTTTTAAGAACTTGATCTCATTTAGAAGCTGTAGGCTATATTTTCAATTTTTTGAGGGGGGGAGAAAAAGTACAGATTGTACAGATAAAGCCACACTGTTCATTCATAGCTTTATTTAAAAGCTGAGCACAGATTATTTTGATATTTTTGTGCCATTATCACTAAAATCTTCACGTACATCTACATCTGTTTATGAACATGAAATGGCCAAAAATGAAGAAATAGATTCAATATTTACTGGTAGTGGAATCATGTTTCTTACCCTTTATGTTTTCCTGAGCTGCTGATTCTCCCAGAAAGATGTCTTTAAGAGTAAAGAAGTGAGCAAACAAAGAACGGAGAAGAAAACACAGGGACTATCTACTCAGGCAGAACAAATCTTCAGTTAGACTTGACAAACTTTTCATCAAAATTATCAGCCTACTAATGAAAGTAAAATTGTATAACCACCTTTTACTGAGTAGGATATGTATTTCATATATCCAATGTACATGAAAATGGGTTAGAATTCTGCAAAACTAGTTTAATAAATGCAATGGGACAATGAGCAAAATATCCATATTTTTAACAATTCTAGTGGAAACTTTCAAAAACTTAGTAATGATTTTGAGATTGGAGGGCGTTTTACTTAATACTAATATCCTGCGATAGCATTGCTATGATATGCAACAGTCTAGTCCCCCTTGATTTGAACAGGCTTGCCTCTTTCCTAAGCTACTAGTACACTTTATTTCTCTTCTCAGTGTTTGTTCGATGCAACCACACTAAAAAATTCTGCCACAAATTGAAGGAGTCAGATGGCTGCTGCACGTTTCCCTCTCTTCTCCTACTATGATTCCTACTGTTTGCCCATACCCAGCTCTTCCCTAAAAGGTGCTGAACAGCTCTAGGTGAACAGACAGTTCTCTGTTCCCAGAACAAACAGCAAAAGTTGGGGAAGCACAGTTTAAGCATACTAAGATGCTTAAAATCATGTTGTTTGATTTTTGTCCATATCATAGGTGAAAAGCTTACTTAATATTCTCTGCATTTTTAATAAGATCAAATTTATTATCTCTCTCTTTGTAGTTACTTTTGTTTCCTTTCAGTTGTCTTTTCAGATTCAAATTCAGAGTCCCTGAGTGCTCTCTTTCATTTCAGTTTGATTGGAATTGAATATTCATAATGATTTGCAGTATTCCTCATTGAATGTAGTTTTCTTAATAGATATTTTATGCCACTTAGTGCCTCTGGAGATACTCATATTATCATAATCTCCATAATATCTGAATGCTTTTTGGATGAGGCTGCAGCACAACTTTTCTTGCCACTTCTGCTGACCTTAATTCAGTTTAAATCCATCTCTTTCTGAGCGTTTCAAGTGGTTGCACCGTTCTTCACTGGTCTGTTTCTTGTCCCTTTTGTAATGGATATATCTGCTTTTGCAGATTGCTCCTGCAATCTCACCTAATTAGAAAGATGTCTTTCTGAACATACTTGAGCCTGGTTTGGTTTTGGGCACTAATAACTGCTGCTTGGTCATACAAACCCTTTCACTCCTGCCTTTGATTCCTGCTCATTACTACTGGCTTAGAATTACCAGTCCAAATGTCACTCTTTTAGTGAGCCAAGCTGCCTAAAGATTTGAGCATAGCAGGTCCACGCTGGTAATTTTTCTGTAGGCATACCTTCAAATTCACTTTTTGTGAGAAAAGTGGTCATACAAAAGCCATCATTTCAATAATGTGTTCCCTTGACAGTTTCATGGAGAGAAAAAAAAAAAAAAAAGGCTAGTGAGTATCTGGAATGACATTTTCAAAGCCTTCCTGGAAAAAATGGCCAAATTTTTCCCAAGTAAGTAGTCATATTGTTGTAGTGGCTACACTTCACCAGATGGACATCCAACTTCGGGAATGAAATTGTGTGTGGGGGTGCATATCAGAGCATTCTCTGTGCCAAAATGTGACCCTGGAAGGATCAGGGTTACAGGTGTAGATACTCAGCACTGTACGCCAGAAATTTGTTTCCATTTACAGAAAACTGAACACAAACACACCTCATAAAAATTAATCAAAAAGTCAATTCATAGGCAGAGGAAAGAAAAAACTTCATTTGCACATCTCAGACTTTGGAGAGGAACCAAAATTGTATGATTCTGATCACCATATAAGATTTTTTTTTTTAATAGGTTACATGGGACAAATCATATCTGTGATAAATGAAGGCTGCGTAACAGGTCATGACTGTTCAGTGACCACAGGGGATTACCTTCATGATTTCTCCTCATCTCTCTTCATGTCCTGCACTAACATAAATTCGCACTTGTTACAAGTCTCCATAAATTAAGAATGAGTCATGAAGACTGAACTACTCATCCTGCTTTTGGAAAGCGTTTTGGGGCCAGTTGCTGAAGCAACGCAGAAACAAACCAGTAATGATATAACATTATTATTGCCAGTCATTCTGATACTTTGTATATCTCTTGAATATATTCATAAATGAGTTGGAAAAGGAGGTGAATGGTGAGGTGACAAAGTCGACTTATGATACTAGAGTAGTAAAACCTAAATCTGAATGCAAAGAGCTGCAGTAGATAATGATAGTCATGGTCCTGAGTTGCAGGCTAATAAGAAAATGGCAGCTGAAATTCAGTACTAATAAATGCAGATACGTCAGGAAGAAAATAATCTAAACTTTACCTTTAGGACAATAGACTCTAAATTAGCTTCACTTATGAAGGAGAGAGATTTTGAAAAGACTGTGGATAGCACAATGCTTAGTGGAAAACTAAAAGGTGTTAATATGCTCAAAACTGCAAAGAAAACTATACAGAAATGAACATCAGGATGTCATTGTGTATATACAGATACATGTTCATATACATATACCTGCATCTTCCATTCTGTGTACCGTTCAGCTTCCTTATCTCAAAAATGTTACAGAGGACTTATAATGCTTGCAAAAAACCAGGATTGACCAGAGGCGTGACATGGATCATGTTGAAGGATTTCATAGATTTGAACTAGTTTAAACTCAGAGAAGAGGCAACTGAAAAGAGAGAAACTGGCTAAATAATAATATATTATGAAACTTATTGAGAAGATGACTAAGCAATGATTATTCACTCTTTCTGGTAACTCAAGGTCACAAAGTTATCAGACTGTATGTTTAAAATAAAACAAACCATGCTTTTTTGTGCAATGCAGCATACTGTCGAGTGGTGCTTTGGATGCTAAACATGTGAAAAGATTCAGAAAAGAATTAGAAAAATTAATGGAAAAAAAATCCATCAAGGTCCATGAGATGTGAGACCTTTGATGCACTCATTGGTTTGGGAAGTCTGGAAATGTCAGAAGTGAGGAGGATACGCCACAGCAGACATTTGTCTCCATTTAGCTTGCTCTTTGACAGAGTCTACTGGTGTCTGAAATGGGCCACTATGACCGATGGGAATCTCTGTTAGATGGAATGGCTGGGTATCTGCTTTTAGGCTTTCCCACTGCTTATAAGGTCTCCATCTTCATGTAGAATCTTCATAACAGCACAAGGGTTGCACAGTAAAATGTACAACTGTATGTGTATATGCATGCATATATGCAAGTATATATACTCCTTTTTTGAAATGGGGAAAGTAAAGCAGAGTTAGGGCAGTAAGACATTTGGGTAAGATTCAGACTGTCCCTTGCTGTGTTTCAGGGGACATCAGGTGTTCGTCTCCTGGGAAGACCCTAGAGTCTTGAATCATAGAATCATAGAATCATTAT
>NW_009632622.1:0-18244 GCF_000690535.1 Cariama cristata
CGCTTACCGCCGAGCGGGGCTGCAGCCAGCTCGGAAAAATTCCGCCGAGCCTGGCTGCATTTGGGGAGGGAGGGAAACGTGGCGCCTTCCTTGGCTGGGGAGTTACGGTTCCCGCCTAGCCTGGTCCCGCGGTGTGCGGGGAGAAGCCTGGTGGGAGCCTGGAGCAGCTGCGGTCCCGGTCCTGCCGGCGTGTGGGCCTGGGAAGGGGATCCTCGCGTGAGATAAGTAAAACTTAGAGCCAGGATAGGCCCTCTCGAGTGTGCTCTGCTACGGGGAGAGGCCTCCTGTGATTTCCTGATGTTTGATTTCAGATGCTTGGAGACCAAACTGACAGCTATCCACAAACTGTTTTATTCCCCTGAAGTGTTCTTTTAGTTTGTCTTGCCAAACTGATGAGCATTGTGTTTGGGAATCTGAGAACTACAATAGCTGTTTGAAATGGGACTTGAACTGCCTGAATCCCTGCATGCCAGAGTAACAGTCAGTTTTTGGAGGTAACCCATGCTCACTTTTCTTACACCTGAATGCCACGTGTTCTGTTTATCATGGCCTTTGAGACAGCAGCAACCATCCTTTATTTCCAGGCTGCTTTGCACATTCTGCAATCAAGCTGCGGCCGAACTTCATCCTCTGTAGGCCACTGAATCTTTCATTCATATTTTTACAGTGCACCAGATTCTACAGAAGAGCCTCATGGTGCTCCTGCAGAATACTCTGTAACAGCATAGTCAACTTGCAGTCTGGCAGGACAGTTCATTGAGAGTGCTCCTGGAGGATCCTCACAACAGGGCCAGTTGAATTGTTTTGGCAGCATCATCCTGATGCCATCTTCCCCTAGAGCTTAGTGGCTCTTCACCAGCTGCAGTGGCTTCACTGCACGTGCATTACATAGCATGTCCATACATCCATCTGTTCTCCAGGAAACAGACTGCGTGAATTGTCCGTGTTGGCCAATGGTTTCTTTTGTGTCTGCCCTTGAGCTTTCCTCGGGAAGAGCACTATGTGGAATAGGCTTCATGGGCAGGCAGCCCAGTCTCAAGCAATCCTTTCTCCAAGGAGCAACCAGGAAAGTGCCAATGTTTAGGTGTCTGTATGCAGGTAGAATGTTACCTGTGCTAGATACCTTTATACAGGTGCTGTCTTATACCTGGAGTGTGTTTCAGGCTTGTGTGCAGCTTGTGTAGTAAGCCTTGTACATACGGATGGTAGGGACAGTGCTTCTTCACCCAGGATGTCAGTGGCTCTGTGATGGAACAGTCATGGTCTCTGACCTTCTGTTGCTATTAAAGCACGCTGGTTGGTCTGCATTGCCTTTCTGGCTGTTTCTCTGTTGCGGTACTACTTCTTAGGAATGGTTTCTGCACCTGTAGTAAAGAGGCAACTGAGCCTTGGTTTTCTACCTCCTGGCTATATTCAAGCATTTGGTTAATGTATGAGAAATGTGCGGTACTTCCATATCTTTTACCAGTGTCTTAGAAACAAGTATCTGCATGTGTATTTGACAGTCTCTGCACACAGCCTGAAGCTGTCATAAAGGTATTTTAAGTACCTATGTGCTATGGGAAGAAAAATACGTAGGTGTGCATAGTTAACCTCAAGCAAGTATGAGCTCACTCTACCTGCAGCTAGGCTGATAACTCAGGCATAGTGCCACACTAGTGTCTCTGTTGGCCAGCATCTAGCCATAGCAGAAAGCTCATGTTTGCTTGCGGTCAAATATCCAAATCTAGCTTTTTTTCCCTCCTTCCCTCCTTCTGTGCATCCTTGTTCTTGTGCTGGATTCAGATTAACTAGGTGCTGTCAAGGATGGGCATGGACATGTGTTGCTTTAAGGTTGCCATAAAACTTGATCTTTTTCTGGAACTTGGCAGTACCTGAACAGAGGTTTCCAGCGTAGTGATACTGAAATGCCTGTACTTTGCCTTAGATCTGTCTTCTGCTTCTGAAGCTGAAAAAGCTCATGTGCCTTTGAAGTAATCTCATATTAGAAAAGCAACAGTTACTTTGTATGTATTTCTCATTGCTGTGGTTAAAATTCCTTGGAGCATCAGTGTTGTCTTGCCACCTATTAGTTCTAGTCTTCAAAGATGATGTTTCATCTAAGTGGAATTTTGGGAGGTGAAAAAAATTATTATGGTCAGATTTCTGACTGTTGTGATGTATTCAGGGAACAGCAAGGGAGTGCTGTTTTCAGAAAGAAAGTGTGCAGTGCTACTGAAATACTTACATAGCAGAAAACAGACTTGAAACGCCACTAGCAATTTGGATTTGTTATACTGTAAGAGCTGCTGCACTTTTTGGCTTGTCTCTTTGAAAACTGAGCAGTACAGATGGTAGTAGGGACAGTGCAAGAAGGGACCGCAGTTCAGCAAGCCTGGTTGTCAGTACTTGTGAGCAAAACCAGTTTGTGAACTCACCTGTTCCTGGTTCTACCTAAGTGTCACAGAATCACAGGAGGGTTGAGGTTGGAAGGGACCTCTGGAGATCATCTGGTCCAACCCCCTGCTCAAGGAGAGCCACACAGAGCTGGTAGCCCAGGACTGTGTCCGGACAGCTCTTGAATATCTCCAAGGATGGAGACTGCGCAACCTGTCTGGGCAGCCTGTGCTAGTGCTCAGTTACCCTCACAGTAAAAAAAGTGTTTCCTGATGTTCATATGGACCCTTCTGTGTGTCATTGCCTCTAGTCCTGTCACTGGGCACCACTAAAAAGACCCTGGCTCTGCCCATCCTCTTTACACCCTCGCTTCAGATATTTGTATGCATAGATAAACAAGTGTTGTAGAGCCCTTGCCTGGGGCTTCAAACATGACCAGTTTGCAGGCAGTGCTAGCTCGTGCCTCACTCACTGGGTTCTGTGCTTTGCTGCAGGCTAGCACTGATCATCCTGGGGAAGGCAAGTGAAGAGGTGAGCGGAGTTGTGCATCTAGCAGAGAGAAGCGGGGAACATTCTTTATGGCATGTTTGGGTAAACAGTAAATGCTCCGTTGCCTGAGAGTAATAAATACAGTGCCATAAATACGTGTCAATCAGCCCTTCCACAACACTGACTCATAGCAGATTGAACATCAAGATCTTAGTATTGCAGGATTTGTTTTTTCATTTTCTGATTATTCCTCTGCTGTTGTGCAGTCTCTTCCATAAATCTCAATGCAGCTTTTAAAACAGCTGAGTTTCTTGCTCCCATTATTTTAGAAGATAGTTTTAGAAATTTGCTGTGCTGTTAGTGAGACATGTTCTAAATTCCAGTTTAATTCGCATAGCTAACAAAAAATTCATCTACATTTAGCTCCTGCCTGAAACTTGAGTGTCCTAACTGGATATTAGGAAGTTCTGAACGTTCATCATATATTGCCAGATAAATGATTTTCAAAGTTGTTGTTCCTGAGGCTTTCGAAACCATTAATCAATGGAAATTTATTTCACGGATCATATCGAGTAAATCTTAATCCATGGTATTTATCTGAATAACGCTGTTCAGTTGGCATGTGCTTAGGTTTCATTTTAAAAAGTGAATAAAAGCATTGCAGTGTTTAAACATCAAGTCAGAAAACGTTTTAGTAAGGTTAAAACCCATCTTTTGTGCCTGGTCCATCATTTCAGTTTTCATCTGTATCAGTTAAAATCTACAAAAGAAAATTGCATCATTGCAATGATAGTAATGCTTGAAGTAGAATCATAGAATTGTTATGGTTGGAAGAGACCTCAAAGATCATCAAGTCCAACCTTCTACCCAACGCCATCATGCCCACTAAACCATGTCTCGAAGCGCCACATCTAAACGTTTTTTGAACACCTCCGGGGATGGTGAGTCCATACTAAATATAACTAAATACTAAACTTCCGCCTGTTAAAAAAATCTTCTGTAAGGATTTACAGTTAACTGTAGGTTCAGGTTGGACCGTTTCAGACAAGTGCAGAAGAGCCTTTTTGTTTTAAAGCAAATTCTGTTGCTGTTAAGCGTTCTAACTGAACAAAAAGGCAAATTATAAGAAATATTTGAAGGAAGCACTGGAAGTGTTTTTGTGAAGAGACTCAATGACTTTAATTCCTATCAGAAAACTCTTGTGTGCATTGTAGTAAAGACCTTAAAGACACAAAGTGTTACACAAGTATTAAAGTATTAAAAAGGCCAGAACTTGATGAGATTTCTGTGTTGGGGGAGGTGTGTCACAGTTAATTGTTCTAACATCTCGTAACACTGTTTTTTATTCACATTTACATATTTTTCTAGAATATGCTTTTAAGGCCATAAACCAAGGTGGACTTACCTCTGTAGCTGTTCGTGGGAAAGATTCTGCAGTAATTGTAACACAGAAGAAAGTACCTGTAAGTAGTCTGTTTTTGAGGGGGGAGCTGGAAAGAGATAAGAAATAAGGTGGGGGTGAGACTGCAACATTGATATTGTATTTATTAGCATTGACACATTGCTATCTGAATTGAGTATCTTATTATTGTTATGCTTATTACAAGTTTTAGCTCTGTTTAGTGCTCAGTTGTACATTTCCTCACTAAGTACTGTAATACTGGTTTTCTCTGTAGTTGTCAAAGGGATAAAGCTAACATACAAAGTTGGTCCTGCTGCACTTTAGCGTGTATACATTACTCTGGCTTCTAAGGGCTGAGTTGTCCGTAATCAGTTTCCTGATTTCTTTATTCCCTACTCAGAAAATGTTATACTAGTAGCATGCAGAACAGATTTTTGTGAGTGTTTTAACACAGTGGTGATGTATTGTTGACAAAGGAGGAAGACCCCTGTGTTTGAAGGGCAGCATGCAATAAGACTGCAAGTTTTCGTATGTGTGTTCTCAAAGTTTCTTCAGAGGGAAAAGGACTTGGATGTTGGTCATGCTCTAGCTGTCATCCTTTTCTAGATATTGTGGTTTTTATCTTCCCTATTCTCCTATTTCTTCCTTCACATGCTTATAGCAGTAAATAGAGAAGAGCCTGAAAGACAATTTTTAGCTGTTGGTTCATTCTTTCATGCTCTCCTGTAGATACCAGAGCATGCAGAATCTGTGTCTTTTTTTTTTTTTTTTTGTACTTGAAGGACAGTGTTTTCTATTAGATTATTTCTATTTCCTCTTTAGGACAAGTTACTGGATTCCAACACAGTGACTCATTTATTCAGAATTACTGAAAATATTGGCTGTGTGATGACAGGAATGACAGGTATTTAATTCACTATCTTTTTTAAGTATCTGAAGTGTGTCCGATTTTTTTTTTATGTAGTTTGACAACTTTGCATCACATAAAACAAGTAAGTGTTCTAGGAGATTTGTTCCACTCAGTCTGTTTTTGCAGAACTTGTCTGGTTCTGATGTGTATATTTAGAGACAACTTAATGCAAATTCCGAGTCCAACTTTCTCAAGCAATGCTGGGCATAAACCTGGTACATGTTCAGCGAAATTAATATTAGTTCTTTCTGTCTAGCTGACAGCAGATCCCAGGTGCAGAGAGCCCGCTATGAGGCTGCTAACTGGAAGTACAAGTATGGCTATGACATCCCTGTGGATATGCTGTGTAAAAGGATTGCAGATATTTCTCAGGTCTATACACAAAATGCTGAAATGAGGCCTCTTGGTTGCTGTAAGTATAGTGTATGAAATTAATCTCTGTTTCTTGTCTAAGCTTGCAACTTCAAGTATAAGAAATTCTCACCTGTTTTCAAATTGTGCAAGATATGGATGTAACTGATGGAGTAAGAGGGATGAACAGGCAAATGACAGAGCAGTGTTGGAAGTCTTGAGTTGGAGCCATGATTTTACCACTGACTCAGCATTTGAATTGGAGTAAATGATTTAGCCTCTTTAAAACGTGTGATACTATTTCACCTTAGTTTTTGGGGCCTCGTCTGTTTGCACTGCACTGTGATGTCTGTGAATGGGAGATGCTTTTTTTACTGGTGTCTGTGCCTGGGTAGATATCACTGTTAAAACAGACATGTGGAGAGTGCGGTTATGCTTGTGCAGATTTTGTGGCTTTTTTATCTAAGTAGTATGTATAGGACAAAAATCGGCATAATTTTTGCTCTTAACCATGATAGATAAAATGTAGAGAAGAAGCGCTTAAAAATACTTCACTTGCAAACATTTCTACAGCAGTCTTGTTTTATAACAGCAAAAGCAGCTTAAAAACCAGATGTGTGTAAAGTTGTTTTTTATAGATATTCCTGGTCATCTGTATGTTCTGAGCTTAGTTCTGACTTGTTCTTTCTCTTGCATTTGGCTGTGAGCAAATTATAACCATACTGTTAGGCTGTCCGGGAACTGAGATGAAAGACTTAATGTTTCCTCAATTACTTTTTCATTAAGCATTCTGTCTGGGTTTCTTTTTGTTTGCTTGGTTTTTGGGTGTTTTTTTTTCCTTTTAAGGAAAATAGCTTCAGAATTGATGAATCACTTCTCGTAATCATAGTAGGCACTAGCGCTTCTCACTAAAGAAGTAATATTCAGGGTAGCACCACAGTTTCCATGATGGGGCAATTTTCCTATGCTTGTAATGTTCAGGAATGATTGTTTCTTTCTTTCCCTTGGCATTTCCCATGCCTTGGTACTACTGGAAATTGTTGGGGTTTTTTTTTAAATATATGAATAAAAATGTATTTTTCTTAACTTTCCTTAACCTTTTTTGAGAAAATGATGGGAAATTTTTTTTCTGTTGTAGTAATAGCTGCTCAGAAGCTTGTCAGCTATAACTGTTAGTAAAAATTTATGCAAGTGTAAAGCAAAAATAATTTAAACCCTTGACCTTGTTCTGGTTTGTTTTTTTGGCATGTATTGCTTTTGAGTGATTTTTAATATGCATTTTGAGATTATACAACTGTAAATCTAGAAGTGTGGGTGAACACAGATGCATTTCAGTGATGCGACTAGTTTGTGTCACTTGAAGTCTATCCAGCTTGAAAGCACTTAGTCAAATGGTCCGCAAAGACTCAGTTTTATGTTCTGAGATTTCCACATTTCATTTCAGATTTTTTTTTTTTTTCCTTTAAAGAAGAGAGGGAAAGGGATGTAATGCAGTGCTTTTCAGGATTACAGTCAAGAAATCTAGACTTGACCTTTTAATATTTCCATTACTTGCAACATATTTGTAAAGTTGCTTTCTGCTAAAAGGCACATGTTAATAGAACTATTGTTTACACTTTTAAAGTGTCATATAATACACAGGATGTGAACTATGGCTGGGTTAACTTTGTATCGGGATTAAACTTCTGTATTTCCTGACCTTGTGGTTCTCTACACACTGAGCATGACAAAAACGTTTCTGTGTTTAATGAGTAGCCTCCTTTGGCAGTGACAGAAATCTAGTTTGCACTAAACTGAGTTTCACGGCTGGTAATGAGGTGCTAGTAAGAAATGCAAATTAGAGATAAAGAGGAAATCATAGCTCTAGGTATGGGACTAGTTCCCAAAAATGTACAGCTGTACATGCATGTTTTTCACAGGAGGGGGGTGTCCATTGTGTTCTTCAGTTGAATAAAACTGCTAAAATTGGGGAAAGAAATAAATTAACACATTTTCTCTTCAAGGTATGATTTTGATTGGTATTGATGAAGAACATGGCCCTCAGGTATACAAGTGTGATCCAGCAGGTTACTACTGTGGATTCAAGGCCACAGCTGCGGGAGTTAAACAGACAGAGTCAACCAGTTTTCTTGAAAAGAAAGTAAAGAAGAAATTTGATTGGACGTATGAACAAACAGTAGAGGTAGGCCAGCAGAAGGAAATAAAGATTTGTTAAAGTATTTTTAATGAATATGCTGTATGTAGGCCTGCAATATAGAGGAATGCAGTTAGGCATTTCCTGTTTTCTTACAGTTCTGTATTGCTGCCAGAGCAAGTATAGCTATTCCAACCAGAAAATCTTTTGAATGTATTTTGCAAATGTTTAAATATTCATCTGATCTGCTTTTTCTGCTTTACGTTAGCTGAAGCAGAATCTGTAATTGTAGCACTCCCACTGTAGCTGGTGGTTGGTTACTACAGTGCTTGATTCTGGGGATACCAGTACAATTTTCTTTTAGTGGCACTTAAAACAATCTTCATGTTAGAAAGCATTTCAAACAGGAGGTAGTAGTGCTTGTCTGTCAGTTTAGTAAATACAACACTAGTTGTTATGCCTACCACACAAACTGTTGTTCAAGCCCATTATAAAAATGTATCCTACTTATAGGTCAATGAATTTATTTTATAAATCATCCTTACGTTTTCACTTACACTGCAGAGCTCTGTCTAAACAGTCCTCTTCCATGACCCACCTGTTTCTCCTGCCAGGCCTTGTTCTTCTCTCATAATGTTATGTTTCCTGCATCACAAGATCAGCAGTTGAAATAAGGAATAATATCCTAAGTAACTGACTCCCCTGTAAGATTAAAGAGACTATTGTGTGAAGATCCCTGTGAGTGCTATGCAGATTCAGACCTTCAGCTAAATTACTTCTGAAGTCTACATTACTGTGAAAGTACCATTTAAATGGAAAGTTGTTCAGCATAAACTCATAAATTTTATATGTGTATCTTAATAAGTACTGATTTCCTTAATATGTGATTTCTTTAAAGAGAAGATCCTGAGAGGGTTAAATAATCATAGCATACTGAAATTGAATGTATTTGAAATTACCTCAGAGATCCTTTTTTATCCTTTTTTATTTTCACATTAAATGTATTTTTCTATCACTGCTTGATTATACTATGCATGTCTCTTAGTTGAGCGGTTGGAGTTAGATGAAACAGTGTTTTCATATTCTTGTTTTTAATTCATAAAACTTCCATGGTATGGTGCAAATACTTAATTAGTAATTAATCTGCCAGTCAAATCCTGGATGCGCTTCTATACCTCTTTGTTGTCTTTGTAAAAATGCTGAGATTGTGAATGTACATCAGACACTCTTACTCTAAAAGTCAGCAGTGACAGGGAGAAGCAAGCCTGTCAAGCGAAAACAGGAATCAGGTTTTTTTAATGTTCTTTGCGCGCACACACACACACTGCCCGTTTTTTTAAAAGCTTAGAGGTAATGCTCCAAGGATAAGAATTTTGTTTGTGGTTTTTTGGGTTAGGTTTTTTGTTGTTTGGGGTTTGGTTTTGTTTTTTTACAACTTGGCAGTCTTCTGATAAGATATCTATGTAGTCTTATAGAATTATTGCTGAATCAATGTATTATCAACATATTGAAAATAAACTTTAGAGAAGTCTTGTCTGGTGTTCTACACTTCCTAACACATTACTGGTCAGAATTAAATGCCAGCATGTCAGAGTAACGGATTTGATTAGCATCTAGCTACATAGCTGTTTTATGGAACTTCTTTTTTGTGCTCAATCATCATTTTAGGAATACATCTTTAGCATTGTTATGACCCTACTGTGGGGTTAAGTATGAGTGAGGTTGCAAAGAACACCTTTTAAAACAGGTGATGATTAGGGTGGAAAAAAAATAAGTTAAGCCATGATGAAATGCAGCTTTTAAAAACAGCCGATGTAATTTTAATTACCAGAAGAAAAGCCAAAATGGAAGCTATGCAAGTGACGCGCTTTGAGTAATCTTGGACTGTAATGATGATGTCTTGTTTGCTGTTAATGACACATGTTCTGTCCTTGGGTTTTAATCTTTGCATGATAGAAGGTTTTGGTTTTGTTACATTTTTTTTTTTCTGCTATGAAACTGACATGTCCCTCTGGTTTTTGTAGATTGGGCTTTTTAGGGAGAGGACTGGAGAGGGACTGTATTCTCTAACAAGGGGAAACTCTTTGAAACTTTTCAGTTGAGGATTTGAGGTGGAAGGAAATAACTTAAAACTAGAAAGAAGGGTAGTTCTTAGTGCTGTCTATTAAAAAAAAAAAAAGGCCTTAGTGCTTTCTGTTTAATGATAGGGTTTTTTTTGTCGTCCTTCAGACAGCAATAACATGCCTGTCTACTGTACTATCCATTGATTTCAAACCTTCAGAAATAGAAGTTGGTGTAGTTACAGTGGAAAATCCTAAATTCAGGTAAGTGATCAGTGTTAATAAAACTTGGTGTGGTTCTGTGGTTATGTGCAATTAGTTTTAACTTCTTGTGTAATGGTAAATCGAGAAAGAGATAAATGTCAGAAGTTGAAGTTTTGGAGGATTTTTTTATTCGTGACTCTCGAAAATGCATAAAAAACGTTGTTTTTAAAAAAACCAAAACACTGTTTTAAAATGTTTGACATGGTTAAGTAGATCCAGTAGAGAAAAGTGTTGTCTTTTGTTTATTAAAAGGGTATTGTTTTATGTGATGATTAAAATGTAGTTACATTTGGTCTTGATGATTTTTCATGCTTAAAAGAATAGAATTTTTTTCTTTATTATCTGGAATCCACTTCCAAATCATAGTCATAACAACTAATGCAGTAAAGTTTGTTTTGTATTAGGGCAAATTTTGCAAGTCACTTCATTTTTTAAATCCTTTTCTAAATGGGATCTTTAAATTACTCTTGCTCATCTTGTAATTGTAGCAGTTTTTAACATCTCCAGTATATAGTTAGTAGATTATGAATTGGTATTATTTTAAATGCTCTATTTAGATTTTACAAGATTAAAAGATCCTGGATTTAAAAAATCACTGCAGTGATTTGGAACTAGCTGAACTTTTACTTTATGCGTACACTGCATTCCCACCTAGCATGAAAGCAAGACACCTGCGATTTCTTCCCTCCCATCTTTATTGGTTGAATCTGAGTGCAGCGCATTATGTGCAGCAAGCTTACTTGGTCAGTCTGTTGAGACAACACCTGCAAATCTTGCTGCGGAGGGCTATACCTCACATCAGATACAGTATACTTGACAGCATTCTTACAACACAATGTGTAGCTGCGGAAGTATGCATGAAATGTGGGAGAATAAGTTTTGGGGCTTTTTTGTTAATGCAAAAGGACCCTCTAGGTATGTCTTACCTAAAATTGGCTTGCTGCAGAGGAGTTCAGTTATTTCTCCCTTAGTCTTTTGTTGCTTTTGGTTTTTTTCAAAATGAAAAAAAAAAGAGGAACAGCTAAGTGGGGAAGAAAAGTCCTCTGCTGCCTTAGTCTAGCTGCTTGGTAGGTGTGGATTGCAGAGAGACTTCAAACCTTTGGGTCCTACAGGTGCAGTCTTTTGAGTGCTTCCTAATGTGTTTGAAGTTGACATGGTGATGGTGGGTGGTTTTGCATTTGGTGGTGTGTGTTTAGGACAACAGAATAGCATAGCGTTTTCGAGAAAGCATGCAGGAGCTGCATCACCCCTTTTCTACTACTGCTAGCTTTCTGCCAAACTTCATTTACTGGTCTTACATCCTTTTCAGAAAGGATGGATAATAAGCAGTGGGAGAAAGCTACAAAAACCTGTGTCCCCCTTGGAGTAATCATACTAATTACCATACCCATTCTTCTCACCAGTTCCCAGCTTGCAAATATATTACTCATGAGGAATTACCTATTCTTTTTCTACCATTTGTTACCTCTTTGCTTTCTAGTGCCTTTGATTCTTTATTTTTCAAAAAGCATTGGAATGCCAGCCTGTGGCCCTGGCAGCGGGGCTTTAAAGGGCTGAAAGATGCATTATATAAAACTTACTTGTGTAGATGTCAGGTTGTAATATTGGAGCTTAAGAATCATTTAAGCTATTTAAGATTTCTTTTTGTTCTTTCAGGATCCTTACAGAAGCAGAGATTGATGTGCACCTTGTAGCCCTGGCAGAGAGAGACTAATTAGCATTCCCATTTCCATTGCCTGTGCTTCTGGCCAGGATATTTGGTGAAAATGCTTATTAATGGCTTTAGATTATGGGTGGGAAACAATGTTCACTATATGTATTTTACTCTGTACAAATAAAACAGAGGTTTTTGAAATACTTGGTGTCTCCTTTTAATGTAACTTTTTAAACTTTCAGTTCTATGAAATTCTCATCAAAATACTTGATGACTTTGTTTCTGTGATGATTGCTTGCCGTTTAGTTATATTTTAAGAGAAATTTTATACTCTGCACTGTAGTTTTCATCTGAGCAAATAGCTCCTATTGTAAAGTTTGATATCAGATGGTGGTGTGTGTGTCTTGAGATAATTCTTACATTTACATATGTTCTCTTCATGCCCTGATGTTGAAAGGCTTATAACATTGCTGGCTTAACTGTGCGGAAATTAAGAAGATCTTAGTATTTGCTCAGGTTTGTATGAGGCTATAGGACAAAAGTTGATGAAAAAAACACTTGAGCTGTGATTCCCAGTGCGTTCCTTCAAACTGACTTATTTGGGGTGCAGGTAATGAATTTAACAGACATCTGCTGTAACTAAACAGCTCTGAAGCTAACATTTATTTAGGGGAACAGATTCTGTATGCAGTGTACTTTGGGATTTTGGCTGTTTGTCACCTACCTGGTTTTGAGGCTTTGGGCAGTACCAGAAACAAAGCTGGGGCTAGATGGGGCCAATAGACGAAAGTCCATCAACAAGGAAGCAATTCCCCTTGCTCCTTCAAAGGTTCTGGGTTAGGAGAAAAGAGAAGACTGCAAAAACTTGAGTCAAGTTGAAGAAAAATGCATTTTTGTTTTGCTGCAATTGAAGAGGTTTCAGCCTCAGCAGCAAAAAGGGAGATGATGAAGTTGTGAGGGAGGAGACACTAAGGAGAAAAGGAAGATTACCAGGCATTTTTAGCTGTTGGGTAGACATTCTTGGAAGAATGACAAGCCAATACAACTTAGCTCCTTACCTTCATTCCTCTGCTGTGCTATTCATATATTGGCTTTAAATACTCCAAAATTATATTTTTTTTTTCTTGAGACCTTTGGGGAAGGCCTGATAAGTCATCAGAAACTGAGATTGTGTAATTTTTTTTCTTTTTGTTTTACAGTTGAAGCCCCTTGAATATGTATTTTTCAAGTTCATTATAGTAAAGGAGATGCAGTTCTGTGTTTCGTGATTTTAATAAAAGATAATGCTAACCTTATGTGATAACTGAGTTGAGGAGATTCAAAGGTACTGTGAATTGTTGACTTTACAAAGCTTTGTGAATTTCCATTAGTGCCTCCAAATTTCAGCTTCCCTTATGTCAGAAAGTGTAGTGTAGATAAGATGAAGCCACCCTTGCTTCTGGTTTTGGGTTGGTTATCTGAGAATTCTGTGTGGTTTTGTGCAACAATTGGCAGAAGAAATACTAATGGCACATTTGGAAAGGTCTGTGTCATTCCAAGTGACAGCTGAGTTTCTGAAACTTCCTAGGACCTTTATTCCTAATACTCCAGTTGTATAACAACCTGGAATTTGAGTATACTTAAGTCATCATTTACTTTTCCATAAAATATAACCAGTGATACTTTGTTCTTGATTTGCTTCGATTATGTGTATAGAACTTCACTAAGGACTTCTTGAACAAAACAAATTAAAAAGAAGATGACAATCGGGGAGACATATGACTAGAGCATATTTGCATAGCATTTAGTATTAAGACTCCCTGCAACACCTCTAATTCTGAATTTTGGAGCTTGTATGTGATTGTATAACTCAGGTGGTGGTTCTGAGAACAATGGGTGTTTGTTCATACCTTACGCTCTTGCAATGCAGAACATCCCATCTTGTTTTCAGACGTGATGAAATAAGCTGTCTACAATATATTAACTGGGAATGTTGCATTTTTTTTAATAAGCAAAGTTAAAATTGCAGCCACTGAAATGCCATTTTTGCTAGTATTTTGTCCTGTAGTGAAAATTCGTGGTTCTCTTATACTAATGATGAGGATTTTTCTTTTTCAATGAAAGCTTTTTGTAAGATAAGGCAGATACGCAGATGGGGATACGTGACCTAATGGGAAAACCCCATGTATTACACATACACGTGATCACATTCCTCACACCCTGGAGCAGATAGCACCAGCAACCAAACTGTACCAGCCATGGCTGTTGTGAACTGCACTTGGTATCACCTGCTGTTCCAAACCTGGCACTTGCAGAGAAACTAGAGCATGCATGATATGATCCTTACACTTCTGGTTTGGGTAGAGGTTATCAAGAGTGATAGCAGACTTTTGCTTGCTCCATATATTTGTGGTTTGTTGTGTCAGTGCTGAAAACTCTGGTAGATGCAGTTACAATGTGAATGCACAAGTAGTTAAGCAGGAATAGGATCAAGTCTTATTTACATACTGGACTCAGATCAGTGTTACCTGTACTAAATTCGGAGTAGCTCTGCGCAGCCATGTACTGCATCCATGTTACATTCCCAGTGCTCTTCATTTGTGGTGTAGAGTGTAAGAATGCAAATGCCAAGCACATGCCGTCAGCTTAGATAAATCAGTATTTATTGGACTCTGGATTTCTTGTGAGCAAGCCCCCCACCTCCCAAGGGGACCCCAGAAGCAGTCACGACATGTATTATAAACAGAAATAGCTTAATAGGGAATGTTAACATAAATTGTCTGTGGGTCATCAGGAGCTGCCTATGCATTCATCCTGGAAACAACAGGCATGCCTGGAAACAGGCATCCTGGAAACTACCTTAACATGGCAGGCAGTAACGAACCTCTAGGATTTCAGATGCTTCTTAAGTGCAACATGCAGTACTGCTTCAACTTGTAATGCACAATGTTAGACCATACCCTTTCAGTGTAAAGCCTCCACTGATGACAGTGTCGGCACAGAGAGGTAGCTGGGGAGTCCAGGTGGAGTGAGTACGTGTAGATACATTACAGCAATTTTAATGACGTGGAATAGTATGCTGCATTCTTCTCTACCTTCTCTGACCGGTTTCTCATTAAGCCAATGTCCAGGTGTACCAAATAGGAAATATTTTGGTTCAGTGCACATTGCTGGAAGTAAGATGAAAGAACTAGATCTGTAGCTCGCTGGCATGTGAAGAAAAAAAAAATAAATTAACTTTCCAGTTTGTTTTTTTTCCCTTGACACAGAACCAAAGCCTGCTGTTTTGAGTTCTGCAAAACAGCAGCCTTGTTGGCTCATGCGATCAAGTTTTGTGATGCGTATCCATGACAGTATTCATGTTTTCTTCTAGAAAAAAGAAACCCTACACTACCAGGATAATAATGGGAGGGGCATTGCTTTTCATTTTGTAATCAGTGACTTTTTTTAATTATTTTTTTTTTCAGATGGGAAGTTCTGAAATTGTCATAACTTGTTCCAGCCAGTTCTTGCTAGTAACAATTTGTTCTGTTCTCTTGTTTTGCTGTAACCCAAACTATTTGGAAACAATGCAAGACATCCTGTAGTTCAGGATCTGTTGGAACAGTGAACTTAAACCTCTTGTGCCCAAACTAAAACAAGGATCATCACATGCTTATGCAAAGCACTTAAAATAGTGTCTGGATTTTGTTTGTTTATCATGATTCTCACCATTTAAAAGAAAAGAAAACACTTTTTCCTGTGCTTTGTATATGTCTGTAGAGATAAACTCGCATTTCTCAAATGACTGTCAAAATCCTCAGTTATTATCAGTTCACCAAGCTTTTCTTAGCGTAGTAATCTTTGCTTTAGTTTCTCTAGTAGTAGTCTTACCTGTGTCACCATCGTTATGAAAATTCTGTGCTGCAGTGTTAAATATGGGAACTGTAATGTACTTGACTGTAAACCTTCTGAATAAATAGACCCAGCATATCAGTAAGTCAAAATCCAGCTAACTGCATTTGGCAGAATTGAGTCATCTATGAAGAAGCGTGTGCTTCCATTTTTTGGGTTAGTATTTTTCTCCTGGTCCTTTTTAGGACCTCTCGTCTGTAGCTGAGCTTCCCGGTGCTGCAGATGCACTACGTGGCCTTGCCGTGAAACTTACTGTGGCATAGCTGATACGCATTGAACCACAAGGCTCTGCAATAAAGTTTCCTAGGTAAAGCTTTAGCAGCGTAGTATGCAGTGTAGATGAGGACAGACAAGCCAAGCTGTAATTTTTTTTCCAGCAAACTGTATCTGTTTGTTTTCTCTCCCAGAAAACTACCTCTTCTGACATCCACTGGCCTACAGTGTTGTGAACATAAGGTATTTAATGCTTTATGGGATTCCTTAGACTAGAAAGCAACTCTGTCTCAAGTTAGAGTCAAACTTAGTACTTGTGGATGGAGAAACAGCATGAATGTACATGGCCTGGGATTGCATGATGGGGAATAGGGATGCCCTTCAGTGACATCTGATGTTGCTGTAATGTTTGCAGGTACGCTCACTCTCCCTGTTTTGATCCCAGCTATGTCTGCCTTCTTCCTTCAGTCAGCACTGGTGCTCATTTCCATTTGTAATGAGCCGTTCTGTGTACTAAACTGATGGAAAACATTGTTTTGTTTGGTTCTGTTCTCTGTCGGAGTAGTGACCTGAATCGGCTTACTGTAGGATTGAATTGGCCATAGTGCTGGTGTAAAGGAGGGAGGGGGGAAATGGGATTTCACTGCCTCTGGTTTAAGGTGTGCTGTGGAAACCACAGCCTGCATCACCAAAGGAACAGGAGTATCCATACCTCCTTATCTCCTTGACTACTCTTTGACTTAAAGCTATATGATGGCACCTGGTCCACCAAAGTGGTATTTGCCTCTGTCAGGAGGTGACACAAGCCTTCACTTCAGCACCATCAAGACTAGCCCCTTCTAGTCTGAAGAGGTTTCTTTGGGGACAGCACCATTACAGCAGCTCGTCCCCCCATCCTCTGCTCCTCTCCCCATTGTGTAGCCCAGCAATTTCCAGGGCTACTCAGGGAACCTGATTTGGAAACAAGTCTAAACTTTAAAAAAATAAAATAAAATGAAATGTAAAAAAATCTCTCCAGACAAGTAGCATTACCTCAGTTTGGACACTGGTTTCATCTTGATCCTGGTCCTGCAATAGTAGGACCAGCATAGGGGGCAGTGCAGGACAGGATCCATAAGCAAGGTCTGATTAAACGGGTGGTGCATCTGGTAGGAGCGGCAGTCAAAATCCTCCCTTGTAAGCCAATACTTTCCTCAGGGAGAGGGAGGATATCAGTTCTCTGGATCCATCGAAGCCTCCTGTCTGGAGGCTGGCATGGCCGGCCAGGCAGGGGATCTCTCTGGGCAGTACAGCTTTAGGGTGTTTAGGAAGGTAGAACTTCCAAGAAGCTGTCTAGAAAACCTGCAGCAAGTTGGCTGCTGAAGGGGACAGCCGCCTTGGATTGGGCTTTAGCACAAGTGCGATGGGCAGCATCTCTTTCGTTCCCTTTTCCACCTGTGTCCGTTAAACCACTTGTAGCTGTGCATACCTTTAGGGTGTTGTGAAGACATTTATTTGTGTTGAATGTTAGCCTAGTTTCAGTTAACAGTATTTGGAAACGCCTGGTCGACAGAAAAAAACATTTCTCACCTAAGGATGTGGTGAACCTTGAAAATAGGCTACCAGGTTAGCTTAGTTGCTTGCTGCTCCCGAAGGTAACAGGATGTGCCTGTAAGAAGGCTGGAGGGTGGCTGGCGAGGCTGTTAGCAGAAGGGATGGGAGAGAAAGGAGGATTTTCACTGATGACCGGGAAGGCTGCCTGACTTGCTGCGAGGTAGTGGCAAGTTGCCTGAACCCTCAGTCTCCAGTGGATTTCTCAGCCTGTAGCTCCCGGTTGCTCTGCCTCGTGGGTGTCTGTGCACACGAAATGTTTGTTGAATACTTGTTAGAAGATTAGGTGATCATATTCCCTGTTCTTATCTCCAGGAGAAGTTTCCATTGCTAACCTCTCTTGCCTAGTAACAAACCAAGTAAATAAAGTATAAAATAGTGTAAAATTAGCTTTGTAAGTGCAAAAGTAGTTATATCCCTTTGGTGACAACAGTACTCACAAGGAAGTAATTTTTTAAACTTCTTTCCTACTTCGAGTATTCTGCACTGACATGTACATCTTTCTCAGTCCAGCACAGGAAACAGACCTGAGCTCTTGTGTAGGTAGTTCAGTGGGGGGCATCTGCCTGAAGTGCAGTGATGGTCCGTAAATTCAAAGGCAAGAGTTACAGAGATGGGCTGCAAAGTAAGTTTGGAGAGGGGGGGGATAAACCCCACAGATGTTGTGAATGTCCTGGCATGCAGGTGAGGGTTTTGGTGGTCTGGAAAAAGGCTATCCAGAAAAGGAAGATAACAAAAAGAATTAGTGATAAGTAGCATTACGAGGGGTCTGTATTACAGGAATGAAGTAGCAAAGGTCCTTCCCCTTCAATTTTAAGGAGATTTAGTTATTAATAGAGAAAAAGAGGATAAAATGGATTTTTCTGCTCTCTGATGCTAGACCTATTGACGAATGAGAGCACATTCAATGCATTCAGCAGCAGGATGA
>NW_009632622.1:18275-43429 GCF_000690535.1 Cariama cristata
CTGCTTCTGTTGATGAAGCACATATTTGCAAAATGATGTTACAGCCCTTATTTTAAATGCAGATAATAACGAGTATGTGATGCTTTCCCTCTTTGGTAGCAAATCAAAACAAGTATCATCTCAATACATGAATACTTGTGCTTTGTAACAAGAATCAACGTGTGGGGATAGATACATGATGTAATCCAGCTCTGCTGGGAGTGTGGAGCTTTCAAAAAGGCTGGCAGGGCCAAGGTGTGCTGCAAGAGCAGAGCAGGTGAAGGGGCTTGTTGCAGCTTCTAGGCTCAGGTTCAGGACATTTGGCTCTTGGCATGAACAGGCAAGGGCACGGGTCTTCAGCATCTTTACCAGATCTAAGTCCTAAACAGCTGCCTTCAGTTGCTGTGTGGTCCCACGCCATCCCTTGTGCCAGCAATGTCATCCCTGTGATTGCTAGCTGACTCAGTTCAGGGAGTCCATCTGGGCCAGGACTTGTCCCTTCTTCACTGCAGGACTTTTGCCTGGCTCAGCTCACTGGCTCACCACACAGCTGCAGGAGCTCCAGTGCCTGTAGAATGGAGAGGATATAAGGTCTCGTGGAAACAGGGAGGGTAGGACCCAGCTTAGCACAGGCTGATCTTTTATCATCCTGTCAGGGTGCCAAAAGCACACCCCTCGATTTGGTTGTGCCACATACTGCGGGTTGCCACAGTTATACTCTGTTGGTATTTTAAACTGTTTTGAGATGGATCGTTACCTAGGAGAATAAACAATTGCTCTTTGCCAACTTCACGCACATCGCTAGCTCGTGGCACTCTCCAGCAGTAAAAGTACAATCCTCCAGACTGTACTTCAGCCCACTCTGCAGGTACCTCACTGATTCACAGCCATACAAAGCCTGTGAAACTCTTTATCCATGTGTGTCTTTCAGTTTTGCGTAAAACGAGTGGTTGTGAGGGCTGGATTTAAGAGCTGTGGTTACTGCCTGGAATCGTTCCTGCTGGTGAAAGGCTGGAGATCCCTCCCTCTGCTCTTGACAAATACTGTGGAGTTGCTGAGAGAGGCTAGCTGTGCTGGCTACTATGTTGTTTCCTGCTCTCCTGTAAGGTTCTGCCTCTGATTTGCTTTGGAAGGTTTGTTTAAAATAAATGAATAAAATAAAGCAAAAAATCTTAAAGTACACCTATGCTGAAAGATATGCACTTAACACAACTTGAGTATTTGCAATAACTGTGAACGAAACCTGAGCGCTCAGTTTTGCACATCTGTTGATATTTAGAACTGGGAAAGAAAAAAGAAAACGTTGTCCTCAGTAAGCAGGGTCATGTGAGGATAGCCCAGCTTGAGAGGAAGCCAGCCCAAGCACCGCCATGCTCTCGCAAGCCTTGTGCCACGGGCTGTGGGAGAGGATTCAGAACAGCGATTAAATATAGTTGCGGCAGAACCTGCTTGGCTTGTTTCAGCTGAATCTGTGCTTTAAAATTTTGATTAAAAATATCCTGGTGTGGTGCAGTCTCGCCAATGACAGCAACGGGGTGGACGGGTCTCCAGCAGGCTTTGAGTGCTGCCTGCTACCCCGGCGGGTCCGCGGGGCACGGCGGTCAGCTCGCTCCTGCACCGCCACCGCGTTACCTCGGCTGGCTTCCTAGGAGCCCTCTGCCACTGTTAACAGCCAGAAATATCGCCACCCTTCTTTCTTTCCTCTTCTTAATCATAAGATGATTATTCCAACCATTTTTTGACATGTTTAGAGAGTGGTTTCATGCAAACTGACCAACTTCTATAAACTGCTCTTGTTTTTGGGTGTCTTTAAAACCTTTTATGCCCAGGTCACAGGCATACTTTTTGATGTGACAGAAGGGATCACTGTTCTTTTTTGGAGACAAAAATGACAAGAAACTCTGCTGGAAGTAAGTTATAAAATACCAGGATAAGGATAGTTTGAAATTTGTCACATCAGTGCTTGTCCTAGTCCTGTCCCCTCCAACTTCCATACATTTAGCAGTTAATTGCTCCTCTACTAAACTGTAAATAGGAGAAACTTTTCAAGGCAATTTTCCCCACCCCCAGCTTCTCCGAGGCCCACCCTGAAAGAGGCAGAGAAAACCTGGGCTTGTTTTTGTTGGTACCACACCTACAGCACAGGGCTCCACCCTGGAGGGAATTCCCACGCTCGGTAATTGCACCGCAGCACTACTGCCAAACGTTCAACTTGATTGCAGATCCTGTAAATAAAGTAGAAGTCTTAACGAATGTTCATGGCCTTTTCAGAGTCCTTGCCCCTCTGAAGATTTTCTGTGCTAGTGTCTTTGAATCTCCTGCAGCTGAACCAAGCTGTATCTGCTCAGTGCAGAGATATCAAGGCCTTTGCAGCTGGGGCAGTGTGGGTTTTCTGTTTTTTTTTCTTTTTTTTTTTTTTTGACAAACAATGAATAATGGGTTTTCATGCGATAAGACTAGCGTGGTCTGGTCTGTGCTTTTATATCTTGTGGTCAGATGGGCAGTGACATCTTTCCATTTAGGGGCTGTAGGTCAAACCTAATTGTGTTTCAATGCAGATGCAGATAATGGGCTCACAGCAAAATTCCCTGCTTGAGTTAGCTGCTGCATCTAAGAGGACTGCTTAAACTTGGCATTTGGCCTCTTCAACAAGATGTGCAGAAGATCTGCTAGGACCAAATTAAAAGACAAGTTAGAGTCAGAGGGTATGAGTGGGGAGGTGTCGCAGGCTGTGTGGGGATGGTGCAGCTTATCTGCGCCCCAGCACGTACACACTGCACCCCGCCCCGTGCTCCCCTCCATGCCGCAGAACGGGACACGCTCCCACCCAGCTGCAGGGACGTGGGACGGAGGGCACACAACCATCCCAGCTGCCCTGAAGCAGGGCGGGACTGGAGATGCTGGGAAGGACTGGTGAGTGCGAAGCTCGCTACTGGGCAGCAGCTGCAGGCCGGCAGGGCACGGGTGGATGGAGCTCATGGGTTGGTCCCACCTCAGCCATAGCCCTGCCAGCAGCATTTTGTACTGTCAGCAGGTCCACAAGTAAATTAGGCAGGAGGTCATTCACAGGCTTTGTGTGCCTCTCGCAGCTTACAGGGTCCCGCCTGGTTTGCGTGGGCCTGCCAGGTGATTGCTGTGGGCTGCCTGGGGCGGGGAGACTGCCACAGCTTCAACAGGGATCTGAGTTACTGGATCAGCAGGGAGAAGTAAAGGTACCAAAACCCCCTCCTGGTTTCCCTGTTCCCAGACTTCTGCTCCATTCAAAAGTACCATGTATAAAGACAATGTTGCAGTCTGGGAAACCCCTGTCTTGCACAGTTTCCTTCCTCTTTTCTTCTTCCTAAAACGCGGTGGCTTTGTCATTACACAACCACGGAGTGTCCTCTGAGCAAGGGAAGGAGAGAGCACGCCAGCATCCCAGCCAGAGCGAGCACTTCGTGCTGCTCTGTCTGCGGGCTCACTTCTCCGGGAGACCCTTCTGGAATGAGGAGAAGGGAAGGATCTTCTTTTATCCTCAGCCATTTTGTCAGGAGAGCAGGCAGTGCCTCCGGGCACAGGCAGCTTTCAAAACCCATAAACTTTCTAACTTTTTTTGGCCAAAATGTTCCTGATTTTAAGCAGATAAGGAGCAAGGGAAAACAGACTCGGCATGCAAATGGAGGAGAAGAGGTGCTGTACAACCAGCACTAACAGAGTTTTTAACTTTCGTAGAAATATATTTTTCACAAAGAGAAAAATCCCTTCAAATCCTTCAAGCCTGATTAGTCAGCTACATGGTCCGGAGAATTAGGGGCTATGAATGCATTGGACCGCAAGCCTTGGTTCTCCTCCCCCTGCTATCAGCAGGACAGGGACCAGGCATTACCATGGACTGTGTGAAATGGTTCACTCCAGTGAAGTGCGTTTGCTCCTCTTCTGGAGGTCAGAGATTATTTACTGGCTGCTGAAGGGAAGCTGGTTTAGCCACAGTGCTGATTACCTTCCTCTAGAAATCCCCCTGAGGAGAAGCTGAGTAAGCTGAACCAGTGGATGCTGAGGCCAGAGCAATGCTTTCCTCCTAAAGCAGCTGTTGCCACATACGACCAAGCAGAAGAAAAAAGAAAAAAAAAAAGAAAAAAAAGACAAACAACCAAACAAAACAACATGGAAAAAAGGAAGGGAGGGAAAATGTGCCCAGGGAGATGTTCTGTCACCATGTAGGTCTCTTGCTGTGTTCAGCTGCAAGGCAAAACTGGCTGAAAAAATGGGAGGAATGTGCCTTTTTTTTATGGAAGGACTGCAGCATATCCATCCCGCAGTTCCTGTGGGCTTGGTTTTCATCCCTTTTCCTAACTAACCTATCTGACCTTTAGATGTGTGTGTTTTCCATACCAGTCGTGCAGGCATGCTAGAAACATCCTCAAGCGTTTCCTCCTCCGGGCAAACGATCAGCAGGAGTGGGGGACACCCCAAGTGACACTTGGATTAGGGGAAGGCATCTCAGCTTGTGGACCCAAACTTCTGCTTCTGCAGTGCTTCAGAGCAGCAGAGTGCTATAGGGGCGTTAAATGGGACTAGGATGGGGAATACAACTGATTGTCACTGAACTTCCGATCAGTGTGTGGCCCCTGAGCCTTGTACACTCAGTGGAAATCAGGCCCTGACAGTGTTTTCCACTGGAATCACTATGAAAGTGGGTGAGAAGAACCCTAGGGAAATTGGTATTATCCAGAAAATGGCATAAGGCACCTTGTGTGCTTCACTGTGCTGTGCGGGATTTTCCCCCCACCTGCCTGGGGACACCTCGGCACAGTGAGCCACGGGAGCATCTCTGCCCTGGCCGGGCGGCTTGGTCCTGGCTTGGACCAGAGCGCGGCAGAGGACACGGCCTGCCTGCATTAGAGAAGTGAGAAATGCTTTAATAAGACTGTCAGGTGTGCGCTGTGTTTGCTTTGGTCTGGGTGATTCCCCGGAAAACCCCAGTCCGGGCCAAACAGGTGGCTCGGTGCCGGCGCTGGCACAGCTCCACTGCCGCAGCCTTCCACGGGAGCCACGACAGCAGCCTCTCCCCTGGCTCCTGCAGCAGCCAGGTACCCCTAAAGGAAGAAAAGAGTGTGAGGACAGAAAGACGATCCCCCCAGCTGCTCCGGAGCCCACCAGAAAGCCCTGCCTTCTCCCCAGCGTGTCCCATCAAGGACTCTCCCTGAGGGGCATGGAAAAGCATCTTCCTTCCAAACCTGAGAACAGGAGTTTATCTTTGCAAGTTACCGCAGGAAACAACTCCGCTTTCTGAGTAAAAACACTAAAAAAAAAAAGCATCTGTGTGGCACACCCATTTGCAGTGAAATCCAGTACATCCAGCTAGAAATTGCATCGCCCTGATCCAGAGCTAGTTTTGCTTTGAGGACAGCAATTTCAGGCAATGTCTTCATTTGTATCTCTCTGCCCTGATCTGCTTTGGTTGCCTGACAACTGCCTTCCCCCATCCCTCAGAGTTTCTGCAAGTTTCTGTGTTTCTGCCCCCAACCCTGACCCTCACTGAGAAGTTTTCCTGGGTTTTCACAGATGTTGTGGATAACGTCATATAGCCACCATCCAAACCAGGGTTTGTCTGGCTGCCCCAAGGCAATTCCACACTGGCATCTGCTTTTCACTCCTCCAAACTGGGACCCTCTCCCACTTCAGGGTTTGCATCTTTCCTTTCACAGCTCTTCTGCAGTGCCCATGCCCAGTGCAGCACATCACTGGTTACAGTGACCTCAAGGCACATCCACCCTGTAGCTCTCTGCCTTCTAAGGAAATGGAATAAAGAAGGGCACTGACAGCTCAGCTATGACAAAAAGCATTCATGAAGCAGAGAAGAAAGATCAGCTCCAACACGTGCCTTGCTAGCTTAGCTAATTAGAGTGGAAGTGGCAAAACCCTCCTTGATGAGCGGCAGCAGGTCATGAGGGCTGAGTCACCAAGACACCTATCTGTCAGCAGGTGCTTCGGGAAATGTCAGCCATCTCTCAGAGGACCCACACGTGTGATGGTACGTGCTGCTCACATCGCAGATGTTCAAAGGGATCAGACTTAACTGAACATGTTACTGAGGTGACGGAGGGTGGCCATCACACCACAATTAACACAAGAAGTGAAGGGAGTCCTGCAGATAGCACGGTATGGATACTTTTACTTTCAGTGCTGGTTTTGTTTATACAGCCTGGGTGTAGGCAGGAACCCCACCAAACAAGTTTGCAAAAGGTACATTTCGTTGGTGGAAGGAACTTGGAATTTCCCAAGGTGAGAGCAGCGGGTTTAACTGATTGCGTTTCCGTCGAGCAGCTGGCATCCTTTCCAGCGCCCACCTCAGCCTCCCTGCGGGCTGAGAAGAGCTCCAGCTCCTCTGGCTGACAGCCAGCCCACGAGCTCAGTGCCCATCTACCCACTGCCAGACCTGTTTTCGTGGTGAGCTCTCATACGTGAGCAGAGGCAACACCTGCATACCAGGATGGCCGTGCCGCTTATCTCCTCTCCTCCTTGATGCACAGTGGCCTGGGAGGCTGCAGGAGCTGGAGATCGATGATGCCAGTCTCCATGGTGAGGCACTGAGAGCCAGCGGACTCTTCTCCTAATTTTCTCTGTTTCGATAGAGCAGACACTTGGTTGTGCAAGTTGTTATTTTGCCTGGCAGTTTCTCATGGCAGCCCCATCTCCCAGCATGTCCAACATCCATTTCCCTGGTGTTCTCCTGGCCTTGGCTGCTCCCCTGAGGGGGCCCTTCTCCTACCTCCGACCTGCTCTGTGCTCCCAGGCATTTGCAGGCAGTCCTACTGCCTTCCCCTCCTCATTCCCCTGATAACTCTTCATGTCCCTCTCTGTCTTTTTACACAGAAAGTGCACAAACTTCACCTCTCCGTTCTTCTGAGCTCAGTGAAAGCCTCTTTGCCTGCTACTAGGAAGGGATGCTGCTGCTGCCCACCCTGGAAATTTGGTGGATTTCTAAGAGGGGTTTCCTGCATGCACTGGGCCACAAGGACTTTTCTTTCTCTGGACTCAGCTCTGGTAGAGGTTTTCAGTCTCCTTGCTCTCACCTACCCCTCCCACTGGAGGTTTCTCCCCCTCAGATGGCTGGTGGAGTAATTAGAGTGCAGTTCCTTGTGTTTGCTTCGGGCAAAATTATATAGGTTAATTTAAACTTGTCTAAGCCACCCTGGCTGGTTCTGTCTGAACTAAACTAGGGAAAAGCTCATGCAATCCTCTCTGCCAGCTGCAATGCGGGTACCACGGTGGCCACGCAGACCAGGGTCATCAGCTCTTCCACCAGCAAAGCTGGGGCTGAAGCAAGCCCTGTCCTGGTGTTGTGCTTCTCCAGGAGGGTCTGAAAACAACAAACCAGCCCTGTGCCTCATGGAGCCGCTGGTCAGCTGGAAACACTGGGCACAGGTTCTGCCTGAAGATCTGCCTCTCTTAACACCCAGACTCTTAACTCAGCTGGGGCTGGCTTTTTCCTAGGGTCTGGTGTGAACACCGCTGCCCTTTCACAGCCTTTCTCTTTTCCTTCTCAAATATGCCAAAGGTAACAGTCTCCCAGGTGAACATAATAAACTTCCAGCTAGGGCACCCACACAAGAAATGAGTTTCTTGCCCCTCAGCCCAAGGGCAGCCGGGCACATCTCCATGGAAGATGAGCCCTAGACAGGAGAGCGAGCAAGAAGAGGGGACTCGCTGTCTCCTCTCCTTCCCTAGCGCCAGGGATTCAGGGCAGTGGCGTAGGGTCAGGAGCAGAGCGTGCAAGAGTGTGGGGTTAGGTTGCTCGGCTGGGAGGGAAGATCTAGCAGTCCTTCCTCCCAGGAGGGTGCATGCGATGTCCATCGAAGGGTGCTCAGGTGAGACATGCACCCACACAGATTCCCGGCTGCTCAGGGACTTCCAAGCTGAGCAGAGAGAAGCTGTTAGTGAGTTGTACACATTGCAGGAGGTAGGGAGCTGCTGAACGCAGGCTTTCCAGACGGCAGGTTTGGATACAGGCTTTCACAGCCTACCAGCATCCTGATTTGAGGTCTTAAATCTCTTCTGGGATCTGTGCCCAAGCGCTGATTTCCACTATGCTACCAGAGCACAAATACTTTTTCCTGAAGCTGGGATGTAATAGCTGCTGTATTTCTGTGGCACTTCAGATTACGCTTCTGTAGGCCCTGCAGCATCAGCTCCAGCTGGGATTGGATTATACTGCTCTTAATTCTCCTGCTGCTGGGTAGTTAAGATAGTCACCGACATGGGCAGAAGCATCTTCCTGCACAGGTCTGCACTACTAGTTGCCTAGGAGCCCAAGCGATGGCGAGGTTATACCCCAACGTTTCCAGCATTGGTAATGGCTGAAGACAACATACCGAACTGGAAAGACCTCTGGGTTGGTGATTGCGGTGGCCTTATTAAGTGTCGAACACAGCCTGTTGCTCAACAAGCTGTTTTCTTCATGTAACCCAGTGTCCCTGACACAGCTTGGAATAGCCTGGCTGGCAATTAAATTGCAGTGCAGCGAGCAACGTGAGCAGCTCCCACAGTAGCTCCGCGTGCGCCCAAAGTTGATCATCCCTGGCATAAATTATGGGTTTGCTCAGCGCTGAGGACGAGGCCTCTGTTTTGCAGTATAAGTGTAAGAAAACATGAGCTCAGATTGCCCCAAGCAGAGCTTTGATTCTCACGTTGCACAAGTGCTCAGCGAGCACGTGGAGCTACTGCGGCGCCTGCCAGAGAGACGCGCTGGGGCTGATGCAGAAGAGCAACCTTGGAAGCTGTCACGACGTCCTGGATGCTGAGGAAGTGTTTGAGGCCAGGTTGGATGGGGCTTTGAGCAACCTGGTCTAGTGGAAGGTGCCCCTGCCCATGGCAGCGGGGTTGGAATGAGATGGTCTTTAAGGTCCCTTCCAACCCAAACCATTCTATGATGCTATGATTTTACGATGTTCTTGCAAAATCACTTGCCAGGGGCTTCCCTGCTCGTGTAACTTCTGGCACCACTTTACTGCAGAGTTGTCTCTGGTGGCCAATAGAGGTTGCCAGCTCCTGCGGCAAAGCTTCTAGGAATGGACTTGTTTATCCCCTTCAAGCTGCTAAATCTAATCAAACAGAACACAAGAGTTCAATGAGCTGAGAAACCTACTTTGCACGGGAGCTTGTGTGACCAGAGTGCCGGCTGTCAGAAGCCAGGACTGGCCTCAGCTGGCAGCTCCCGGGGTGGTAGTGGGCTGGGAGAAAGAGGGAGGGCGTTGGGGTCAAAACAGCAAAAGCAAACCCTGGAAGCTGTGTCTCCTTGTAGGTAGCTCTGCAGCCTGGGTGGGTGCCTGCCTCCAAGCACTGGCATTACCAGGTGGCTGCAGCATGGCCCTACAGGCATCCTGCCAAGAGCTGGAACTAGGTTGATGGCCCATGGTATAGGGAGGTGACTTTATTTGGATGAAAGAAAGGTTTGGGGGCGGGGGGATTCCCAGCTTTACATGTCGTTTGAGTTTCGATGGCTGCAAACTCATGGCAACAGAAAAGCAAGCTGTATCAAAATTAATGACAAGCTATTCCATGTGCGGTCCTGGCTGCTGAATTACTGGCAAGTTTCTGTCCCAACCGGGGCTCAGACCAGTCAGGAACGCTAACAGCGTGCCGGCACGTGTGCGTGGGCACATGGAAGGGGCCGACGGGGCAGCGCACAGCTCCGTCCTTGGCGAGCGATCTGCAGGGGAGGATTCCTCTGACCTTTTCCCTGGAGGAGATCAGCTGAGCACACAACAATTAACTGGGTTATCTGCAGCCTCCCTGGACGTGCTTCCTTTTCACCCCTGGAAATTTTGCCTGCACTGAAGCTGAGGACTTTGGCGGGCTGACATCGAGCAACCCCGGCAAAACAGCAGCTGTGAGCAGTCACCCCAGTGTTTGGAAATCCTGGACTCTCGATTGCACAAGTGCAGCTGAAGTGCCCTGGCTGTACTGCACAGATAGTCCCCTTGGGTGCTGGAGATCCCACGTCTGCAACCTGCTGAGCTTACCACACACAGGCAGCTTCTCTCAGCACAGATGCCTTTATTTCAGGCCAGGAAACCCCAAACAGAAATAGGGCAACCCGTGCCTACCCAAGCAGCTTACTGGGATTTCTCCTTAGCAATGCACTGGGGGTTTTTTGCAGCAAACCCGTGTCCCAGCTTGCTTGCAACGAGTTGCATGCTTTTTCTCGGCACAGACCCCAAGCCTACTGCCTGACCCCGGCCCCCTCCAACAGCCCGCAGAGGCAGGCCCGGCAATGCGCCCGGCTGCAGAGGCAGGGGCTGCAGCTCCTGGTCGCTTTGGCAGGGAGCCATGGCTGACGTGCTGGGCTGCCTGCCCCAGAAGATCTTAGCCTTTAGTCTGGCAGGAGCAGGCTGAAGCGGTGGAGGGAGCGTTAGCGTGGAGTTCAGCTCCCGGCTCTTTAGGGGAGTGTTACCTAAGCTTTGCTCAAAGCATGTCTAGATAAAAAATGCTGGATTCTTCTAGCGAGATACCTATTCCTGTCCTGAGGGGCTGCACCCATGGGGAGTTGTGGTTATGCATTTTCCACCAGAAGAGAGAGGGGGCAAAATGTTCCCCCTGCCCTCACTCCTTCTATGCAGAGAGGGTTTCAGCTACGCAGTACTGCAGTGCCTTGGAGCTAGCCTCGCTCGGTGAGCCTGCGATGGGAAAGGGACGGTCTGCAGAGCCCCGAGCCGTCCTGGGGTGCGCTCCTCTCTGCGTGCCTCAGATCTGGGATGGAAGGAGAGGCCACGGAGGCCACGGAGAGCACTTTTCACAGCACAGCTCTGCCAGGACCTCTGATCCTGATTCACCTCCTTCTCCCCGCCATGCTGGCCAGCCTGAGGCTGGAGGTGCACATCTGGCCTTGGCATTCCCCTTCACTTGTGTAGGCAGCTCCTCACTCCCTGTCCTGGGTACCAGACGTGCTCAGTGGGCTCCAGCGAGCAGGTGGGCTTGTAAAAGTGAGGCAATGCAATGCCTATTGTTGCCACGCTTATGCCTTTCAAGGAGCTGGTCTTTTCTCCCCCAGCACTACATCCCACTGCCCTTATGCATCTGTACACACAGAAAAGTCCTCTGTAAGGAGGAACTGTCTTGTTTGGAAAATATCCTGCAATTAATTCTGCCAACCAGTCCTGGAAAACAGCTCTGCGTGGCTCTGCACTTGCTGAGATGTGGTAAACAAATCTCCAAGGAGTAGCTTGAAGGAGCCACAGGCTTTTTCAGTAGATACAGCTAAGTGCAGGGAAGTATCACGCAGCAGGGACCTGAGATGGGAAGGAAACAGGAAGACCCGTCACTGCTTTATGCGTTTTACCCTCAGAGCGGCAATTGTCTTCTTTATTTCCCTTAAAAGAAAGAAAAGGCAAAGATGATTCATGTCCCATTCCCCAACTCAGCCTCGAAGCAGCCTTAGTGTGACTAAGGTCCTCGCTGCATCATTTCTTTCTCCATCTGATGCTGAGAAGGTGGTAGCAGGGCAGGCTGTGATTAAGTGGAATTTCTCAATGTTGAAAATGTTTGAGAATGGTCCCGGTGATTAATAAAATGACTTGAGGGGCCATAGGAAAATCTGATCCTATAATTTTTTTTCTGAAGAGCATGAACCTTTTGAAAGTCCCGTGTATGAAAGCTTAGAGAATGGCATTTGCATAGAGTGCCTCTGCCAGCAGGGCTGAGCAAAGGTGAAACCCGCATGGCAGGGCCCCCACCCAGCAAGAAATCCTCCTGAATTTCCACGTAGCTCTGGTTACTGGAGTCCACAGCCTTTTACCTTACCTTATTGCACATCGCTGATGGAAGTCTGCTGATTTAGTAGAGCCTAAAGCACCTGAGGGAGGCCGGGTGCACAGGTGACAGCCCAAATCTTGGCTGTCCCAGCAGACATCAAAGTGGGTACGTTTGCAGCTGGAAGCAGCAACTACTTTAACACTGTAGGTGCTGGTTTTACCAGTTCATGTTCCTTGCGGCTCCGCAGAGGAGGGGACTGGTAGCACATACTCTCCAGGCAGCTCCACAAACACTTACTTAAAAGTAGTCCCTGCCCTGGGGAACTTACAGCCCAAAGCCAAGGCAGAGATGCCGCCACTGCATGTCCTACGGCCGCTGGTTTGCAGTGCCCCAAGGTGTGCGTGTGTAGCCCGCCCGGGCCAGGAGCCGCAGGGCTGCACCGGGCGGCCGTGGCTTTGCCCCAGCCACACAGAGGGTGAGCAGCAGAGATGGAGCTGGCCCGGCCTTTGCCAGCCTGTGCTGCTGTTGTTACCAGAAGGTGCTTTTAAGGAGAGGTGATGTTGTCCTTTCTCATTGCCCTAGGTGCTGCTGCGGAGGCGCAGGCTGAGCCCCCCTATGCTGCAGCATAAACCACCGACTATCTGTACTTCAGTTTTTCCCACTGGGGACTTACAGCATTCGTACTACAAGTATTTTGAGAGGCTAATACCACATTTGGTCAGGCTCACTGCTGTTACCGCAATTCCCTATTTAAATTGCTGGCTGTTTGCTAGCAAAAACATTTCCTTCCCTCTCCCTCATTCCTCTGGTATTGATCAGCCTGTTCTGTCCTGGCTTCTTGCAGGGAGGTTTTCTCCCGCGACATCTGCAGCCCGGGTTGGCAGATGCTGGAAGCACGCAGCGTTCAGGGAGGCCCCTCCTGGGGAACTCTCAAAACCGTGCCAGCAGCGTATCTGACATAGCACATGAGATCTGTGAGGTGCTGTGCAGGGACAGAGGACCCAACAGGTTGCCAGTAAGCAAAAGGGAGCTGCTCTGGCTTTATGCAGGAGCAAGATCGGTAGGTGTATGATTATAGCTGTGCAAGAAATCATTGAGCTGTCAGCAGTAAGAGGGAGAGAGACACCGATGTGGCTGCTGCACTACACCTGAGAAGAGTCATCCTATCTGCAGCTTGATGCAGCTAATGCCGCATGCATATGGTTCAAATAATTTCCTCTTTCTTCTGCATTTCTTGTAATGCCAAAGGCAGCCATGCGTGTCGAGCTCTCACTTTTAAGAGCAGATCTTCAGTACATATTTCAATCACGTCTGAGTAGGAGCCAAAAAAAACCCCAACTGATGTTGATGGGATAAAGGGACTGGCTTCCCAGCCAGGAGAGCAGTCAGTCATTGCAGCGAGAGCCGTGTCAATCGTAAGTCACAACCATGCAGCTCCCTTATCCCTGTGCTCAGGGACCACAGAGCTGAGCAGGTTCCCTGCTGGGGCCTTGATGTCTTGCAGATATTTGCATTTACCATCACTGCCTCTTTTTCTCACCACTGTTTCATAAAAAAAGGTAAAATGAAATCCCATGCAAAGCAGCTCAGTCACTCTGCGCCAGCTCGCGATTTCCTTTCTGAAGAGCTCCTGGAGGCTCAGTTCAGAGGTGGTGAGCTCCTGCTCGCTTCAGTGGAGGTTAAAAGCACATGGTGACTCTCCGCTTTGACCCTTTAAAGGGTGATATTCGCAGTGCTTGCTCTCCTTTTGAAGCTTGCTTTCTTCTGATTGTCATGGCTGTTTACATCCGCTGTCGGTGAGTTGTGCCCTGAACTCTGGATTTCCACACGCTGGTGGCAGACCGATGAGGTTAAGCAGGACCGTGCCCTGCATGCTTCACTGATCTCACACATCTTCTCTTTGGCTTCCTCCTGTGGTTTGCTGAAGCAGGCCCCCAACAGCTAATGGGACAGGGCCTGGGGTGCCAGGCACTGGAGTGCTGCAGGGACGGGGACACCTCCTGCTCCAACCACGGGCTCTGATGTCCAGAGCACTTGTGCCCGATGACTCGCCCCGGATGGGGACCGAGCTGGCACCAGGAATAAACAGTAATCGCTTTGCCTGTGTCACAGCACTGCTCTTCGGGCTGAGTGATGATGACATGATAAAAAGTCTACCTTATCATTAGGGCACACGTGCTTTTTAGCTCACCCTTAAAAACCCCCCTTTGCAATCGGACGGAGCACTGCTGCATTGTTCTTCACCTCTGCGCTGGGCCAGGGTCGTACCCAGCCTGGGGCAAAAGCTTTCAGTGTCCCTGTGGTGCCAGCAGGCAGACGTGGGGAAGGGACACCGAGGGACAGGATCACTTGTGCCATGCCAGCACCCCGCGCAGCAGCAGCATCTTCACCGACACAGCGTTTGCCTGCACACCCCAGCTCGGGCGGCAGGCTTGCCACCGCCTATAGGCAAGCTGATCCCAAATGATTTCTTTGCTGTCCTCAGCGACAGGACTCAGATGCTCTGGGGACTGGAGATGAAGATGGTATTTCATGTGCCATTAAGCAAAGTGATGAATAATGTTACACAGAACTATCTTTATCCTGTGCTTACAAGGAACACGCGATTTCTATTGACAGCATTCAAAGGCCCAGCTGTAAACTCAGTGAAGTGAAATGGCTGCAGAGATAACATTTTTCTTATGGTGATGTTGAGAAGCCATGTGCGGTGGCATTTCATGACGAACTTGCTTACAACGCAAGGGACTTGCCTCCAGGAAGAGAACACACTGAGCTGCGTTTGCTTTACTGCTGAATGAAAGCATCTGCATGGGAAATACCTAACACTCCCTGGGTCATGTGCTTTGGCTTCACGCCTTGGGTTGAATCAGTCTCCAGACATGGTCTAAGTCATGGGCAAAACGTCCAGCAGCAGGACACTGGTTGGTGTCAGAATCAGCATCGGTTTACCTGCCAAAAGAAGTGCACTTGCCACGGATGGAGTTGAGGCCCTGAAACTTTCAGTGCACGAGTGCCCTCAGGATCAATTTTGAAAATATCGCCTCCTATGAGCTGAGTTTTCTTCTTGGTATATTTAGAGCAGCCAAAATATGGAGTCAATGGGTAAAGGGAATAGGATGTGTGCGTGTGAGGGGCGTGGATGCTGTGATGGTGAGAAGCAGCCAAGCAGACCCAATGGAAGGCTGCTAGCTCTAAGGCTAACTGAAGACTTGCCCCTACACAAGCACATGCAGTTTAATAGCTATTATATAGAAGGCAATTGGATGCAAATTTGGGGGTTGGCTTTTCAGAAATGACACGGTAAGCCCCAGGTCGGAGGTATGCCCAGTTCACATGACTCAGGAGAAGAGTGGGAGAGGAAATTCTGCTATGTCGCAAGCGCAAAAGCTTAGAAGAAAAAAATTTTCAGGTGAGTGAGAAAACAAACACCTGAAGTTTCCAATGAGTAAGAAGAAATGAAATAAATTCTTGTTTTCTGAGTCTACAGAAGTAATCTGTTTCAGTTGGGAAGTTCTCAATATGATTTTTTTTAAACAATACATTGTTTCCAACTGAAACAAAGCAGAGCAAAACATTTCCTTTGCCAAGTGGAAAAAACTGGCTATTTTGAATTATTCCGCTTGTTCTTAAATTCAAAGCAGAAAATTGGGAGATATTAGCACTCATTCCCAGGATGCTGCAATGCGGCTGGGCTCACACCTTCTGCACACACGAGTCTTTGTGAGAAATGTCCGTGATCCTACTGGTGGCACGGAGCTGCCATGTGCTCTCCTGAGATGCTCTTCTCTCATTTTGTGCAGTGCATGGATGCAGCTTGGTCCTCTTGTCTTCTGCCCCTCAGTACGGCTTTTTTTAGGAAGAGGCTTCCCAGAGCACCACAACTAGGAAGGCTTGGACATGCCGCCCTGTGCCTGGAACTGCTCATGGAAGGAAGCCAACTGCCAAGTAACCTGCACCATTTCCCTTTCCCACTTTGCCCAGACTTCTCTGAAAAAGGAAATGAAGCATTATCAGTTCCTTACTCCACAAGTCCCTCGGACACTGGAGCAGTTCACAGAGGGAAGTGGGTGATCAGATCACCTTGGGAGTCAGCTGCCTGGAGAAGGGAAACTGGCTTTGTGTGCCGTCACCCAGGGGCAGAAGGCAGTCCTGGCCAGAAGTCCCGGCCTTTCCTGGACCTCCTCACCTCCCTTCCCCTGGGACAGAGTGAAAGGGGAGGATGCCATAGGGAAAGCTTAAGCATTTCTGTATGAAAAGTGCTACCACTGGGCTGTGAAGGGGATGAGACCACCTCAGCAGTGGACCTGGGGGACCTGCTGGACCCGTGTTTGCTGCCGGTGGTACCTCACCTAGCTTTTGCACCCCGGTGGCACTGCTGCCATTTTCCCACCTGACTTCTTGCCATTTCACAGTTGTTGAACATGCCCTCATGCTGTTTGTTTGAACCCAGCCGACCGCAGGCAAAGCCTGCCAGCCTCCCACACTACTGCCAGCTAACCCCATTTCCACCTAATTATTTCAGTTTCCACAGCTTTGAGCTCTGTTCTGCGAGAGTGATTGTCAAGGCAGGAGACAGGGCAGTTTGCGAGCTTTCCCTCGCTGTGGTGGGGCCGTCCAGCAGCTCGGCACCACGCGTTCCAGCCTGCTGCTGCGGCGGGTCAGGGCTGCAAGGACGGGAGCGTGGAGAGGTCTGGGGCGGATGGACAGACCGATGATGTGTGACGTTTTACTACAGCTCAGGAAATTTCCTAGGCTGTTCCAGAGGAGGTGGAGGTCAAGTGTGTTCGGGGGCAAGTGGGTAGTGTGAATCCCCCTCCTCGGGAGGGTTTTCCCCAAGCTACGCTCTGCACAGCCCGGGGTAAGGAGCTTCCATGCAGCTTGGGAGAGGGCTTGTTTGCTTGTTTGCTGGGGCAAAAGGTCTCAGAGAAGCTGCTGCTAGGAGTCAGATCTAAGTTTTTAGATGAAATCCAGAAACATCAGCCTTGATGCATGCCGGAATGGAAACCCATCCACTTTTAGAAAAAAATGAAGAAGAGGGTTGTTTCATTCTGTGTACTGCACCGGCCGGGCAGCCATCCTAACTGACTCTCAGTCCTTCTCAGGTCAGCATGCATGCAGAGCTTTGACTGAGACTTGGCATGTCCTTTTCCCATGCAGAGAGGAAAAACACCACACGAGTCCTCCCACGCTGCGTGAGCGAACACCGCGGGCTCTCCTTTAACACCGGTCAGCGCTCCTCCGGGGTCGCTGCGTCTTCCTCGACCCCCGGGCACTCCCTGGTGCAAACAAGGAGCGTTGGTGGAGCGGAACAGCAGCGCTCATGGAGATCTTCTGTAGGGCCTTGGGAAACTCCCTCCTCCAAGCTACTGAAATCCAGGGGTAATAATTAACCGAGTTAAGCGTGGCACTGTAATTGCAGCCATATGCCCTTCACAGGGTGCGTGCGTGTTAAAAACGTTTGCGTTTTAAGGCTCTTTCTTGCAGCACTTGGCATGTATTTGCTCCTATTTTGCTTTCAGCTGGAGGGATGAAGAGCTTGCTTTGAAAGATGTGCGGGAAAATAAATCTGAATTAGCTAAAACTGGGAATGGGAAAAGGATTTAAATCAAAGGGGTGCAGGCCTGTTCCTTGGGAGCAGGGAAGCCCCTGGGGCTGGCGGTGGGCAGGCAGGAGGCTGCACTCCCGCTGCTGGAGAGGCAACGGGGCCTGGTGCCATGGCCCGTGGCTGCTGTAAAGGGGTAAAACTGCAGAAGGGAATGAGGGGGGAAAAACCCAGCTCTCTTCTGGCAAGGACTGGAAAGTCCTGTTTGGAAAATTGGACAAGGAGACGGTCATGGGAAAATCTGAGCACTGGAGCAGCGGGAGGGTGAACAGTCAAACCTCCAGGGTGTTGCGGGGAGTTTCTGTTTCAACCCCTCTGGACTTCGGCTTCTTACATTACGGCCTGATAAATGTGTCAGCGTTTAAAGGCAGCCTTTTGGCCCTGATGTGAATGCCTCAGTGAGCTATATCTGAAGCAACGGGGAGGTGAGAGGTGCCGGGTGCTTGATGCAAACGGGGAGAGGCTGTGCCGGAGCTGTGCCGGCGAGGGGACGGGGCTTCCCTGCTCCCTCGTCCCTCAGGATCCCACGCAGCTCTCGCTCTCCAGCACACCTCTGGCACTGGGAGCACAGCAATGCTGGAAAAGCCCTTCCTCCACCCCCCTGAAGTGAGGGTGGGCTTTCATCCAGGGAGAGGGTCCTCTCTGCCATCCTGACACTCCATTCTGCAATTTTTTTAGGAACAACTAGATGCTTAATTATTTCCACAGCTCAGCTTCTGCAGAAAAATGATCTGTCTGGCCCAGAGTCCTCCGTCATTGAAGATTTTCCATTAAAACAAGTCACAAGTTATATTTGTCCTCCTGCTTGGAGATCACGGTGTCTTTCCTCAGGTTTTATTGCTGGTTCCACCTTTTCCTTTCCTCACTCAACCATCTTGCTCATCCAAATCTGAAGCTGTGGAGCAAAGCCAGCAGCAGTGGGGCTGCCACTTTTGGGGATAGATTAAGGGTCCTGGTGGCCTCACTGCCTTCTGCTGCATCGAGTCCTGCTGGGGCAGGCAGGTAGATGTGTCCCCTGGCTGGATGCAGGGCACATGGTTGGTAAATGCCATCCGTTGGCCCCTGCCTGGCCCTATAGTTCTTCTTGGTGTATAAAATGCTGAGTAGTCAATAGGGAGCCCCTTCCTAATGTCAAAAGGCTGAAGGGGGAGGAGGACAGCAAGAGTTAAGGCCCCCAAGTCAGGACTGTGGCCCCTCTTGATGTCCAAGGCCATCAGCAGGCAGGTGGGCAAGCAGCTCCTGGGGCTGCCCATCCCCGCTCTCTCTGCTGAGGGAGCTGACACCCACACCTATGCCTCAAACAGCCCACGCTGCGTGGGGGAGCACAGTGCACCGTGCCCCGAGAGCGGCAGAGCGAGCAGGTAGGGAGGGCGGTGAAAGGTTTTTGCTCACAGCTGCAAAGGTCAGGCTGGTGCTGGAGCCAGTGGGAGGACGCAGCCTCCCCATACATGTCCCTAGGTGCAGGGTTGCCTTTTGCCCTTGCTTTTAACACTTCACAAAGCTGCAGTGAATGGAAAAGAAGAGTTCCAAATTTACTGGGTGAAAGTCAGGCCCTGGGCTCTGCTCTCCACCACTGCCGCCCCGGCAGCCTGCATTTTATCTGTCACCACCATAAGGTTCTTGAGAAGTCCAGGGCTGATGCTGAGTGAGCGGAAAGGCAGGAGAGCAGGGACTGAAGGTGGCCCCTGGGTTGTGCCTGGGGTGAGGGAGGCCTGCAGGGAGCTGGAGTGCAAGGAGGAAGAGGAGGGTGTGGGAGGAAATGGGGAGTTCAGGTCTTTGTGCGCAATATAAGGAAGTATGGGAGTATCCCTGCGGGATTATCAAAGAGACTTACAAGAATGGGCAATGGGGAAAGGCTGGAAACAAAAATGCAGCCTCACGCTGTGCCATGTCATGATGAGTGAATGAACTCACGGTGAGCTGGTGTTGCAGGAGAAGGGGGGGGGGGGCTGCAGAAAGGTGCTCACCCTGGCAGGGAGAAAAGAGCAGGCAAAAGCAGATATGGGTGCCGAGGGCAGTAAGAGCAGAGGACACGGGCACGGCAGGAGCTGAGGAAAGGAAGGAGGCTAATGGAGTGAGGGACAGAGCCAGGAAACTAAAACTGAACTTCACAGGACCTTGATCTGCAGCTGCAGAGCTGCTCTCGAAGCTTGCTGAGCCACCCAGGGCAGGTGGCAAAGGTGCTGGGAGAGAATTTTGAACCCTGAGCCGGTGCAGGGAAGCACTGGCAGGAGGACAAGGAAGAGTAAGCTGGCGTGCTCTGCTAATAGCCGCCGTGGTGGCTACATAAGGAAAAAGTGATGCTGGCAGAATAAACCTGTAAGGAGTTCTTGCTCCAAGTCCTACAAATGGGACCTTGCAATATGCCTGCCAGAGTGCCAAGAAGGTAGCGTGAAGGCAGGTTATCGCCAAAACCACTCACCTCAGACCTTTCTAAAGGTGTAGGCGTGAAAAAAAAACAGTGACAGGGTGGACATGCAGCAGCAAAGGGCACATGTTCAAAACTGGGGGTGCAGAGGGTGACCTACGGCGGACAGTCTCATCATATCATCAAGTGAACAGGTAAAGCTCTGCACTGAATAGCCCCACATTAGCAATGCATAAATACATAACATGTCCCAACCTATTTTGCTAACAAACACATATTCTGACATTAATCTCCATCCTACTTGCTTTACCCGCGGTTCCTCTGCATACAATGCTTGGTTACTTTTGCATGACTGGCGGAAGCAAACAGTAGCAGAGCCAGCATGCGGTACCTGGGCAGTGATTTGTTTAGCTACAAAACTTCCTTGTAGGCTAAAGCGTTTGCTTAATTTATTAAGTCATTCTAGAATTCTTGCAGGATGATAGCAGCACCTTCCTAAGATACTGTTTGTCTAAATGTTACAATACACAGCAGAGAACGTACTGCTGCCTCCAAAACTACTGGGCCAACCTGGTACTACTGATAACTGCACTTTCCTCCCTCCCTCTGGCCTTCGAATAAAAAGTATTTGCATTCAGATGGTATCTATTTAAATATTTGCATACCAGGTCCAGCCATGTACCCAGGCACTTGCAGAACACTGATATCTATAGCTGTGAATGCCTCCGCAGGGCCTTGACAGCATTTCCAGCTCCTCTTTTGCAAGGGGGAAACTGAAATGTAGCTAACGAGAGGAACATTGCCTTTTCGATTTCCAGCTGTGGCAACACCATGTTTAGTCAAGAAAGGCTGAAAGTCACTTGGGATTCTTTGCTGGCAAAAAACCTGTAGCAGCAGGTGGATAAACCTCCCCCAGGCCCGCTCCTCAGCTCAGATTTAGCAGTCGTTCGGAGTGCAGGGTGAGTCCCCAAGAAGAAGGAGGTTTGGCAGATTCTCACCCAGCCCCACACCTGGATGACTTTGCAGGACTACAGTGCAGGCATGGCCCTCTCTGCCAGAAGGAAGTTTCAGCGCATACACTTGGGCTATGCTCGTGCAATGAGAATGGCAGGGAAATAAAAATGACTCAGGATGACGATTTTATATAATCCTTTCCACAAGGGCCTTTGGCTCCCATGCAAATTAGGAAGCACCCAGCCAGCTGCAGTGTTCTTCCTCATACCAGCAAGCCCACCCCAGAGCAGGTCGTGTGTCGGGAACCCCTGGGGAAGAGCAGGGCAGGAAAGGGAATGGACATCCCTGTGCAACCTGGAGCCTGGCCTTCTCTGTCGGCCTGAGCCAAGCCGGGTGCCAGCAGCACAGAAGTCCCCTGGTCAACTCTTGGCAGAGCTCGGTCCTGTGTCAGCAGCTCTGCCGCACTCCATCCCCGTCCAGGGGGGTTACAGCACAGAAGGAATTGGGCATGGTCACCCTTCACACAACCCATCATTTACATGCTCACACAATGGGCTAAAATCTCTGGCTAAAATTAGTCCTGTGCTGCGACACGCTACCGACAGATAATCAGGTACAAGTTAAGGATTTGGGCAAAGTGATTCTGTCTGCCTGAACGCTGGAGAGAAACACACAGGAATAACTGAAGTGGCTTAAATCCACATCCTCCACCACTGTGAATGAGGAGAGCTGTAGCTCCCACAGCAGGGAGGGGGGAGGCACCATGCCTGAATTTCAGGGGCGGAAGGCGGCAGCATGTGTCCCCAGGTATGTGCTCCCTCTTCCCGTGGAAATCCCCTTTGGACAATCCGAAGGCGTCAGAGTTCAAACCGGAGCTGGGCTGGGCGATAAACAAGAGGGCGAGCGGGCATGGGGCTGCGTTGCAAGCCTCCAGCCTCCCCTGGCAAGTCCCAGCAAGAGGTGCCAAGTATTGGAGCTGGAACAAAAGGTGCCAGGAGGGCGGGTGAGGGGGTGCTGCCACAGATGGCATCAAAACCCCTCTCTACCGGCCGGGCAGCCTGGTGCTTGGGTGACAGAGGGGGAATCCCAACCCCCCGACCTGCTTGCCGCAACAGGCGCAGGAAACGACACCTACGTCTGCTTCCAAAATTAGCTGCAGCAGAAGGGCCAAGAGATGCGAGCTGCTTAGATGTCTTAACGCTGCTGAGGTGAACCACTTAAACCCCTGAGCCTGTGACCCTATCGGTCTACTAGGTGTTAAATGTTTCTTAAAAAGCAAACCAGGTGGATTCCCACGTGTCTCGGGACAACAAGGTGGGCAATGAACGATTTCACAGGCCAGGTACAGTAATCTGACTTTTTTTAATAAATACATATCTCACACGTACCAAAATAATTATAAACAAAAAATGTACAGCATTTACACAATATACAATTGCTAAAAAGTGTAGCAATTATGACACACATGGTGTGAAACACAGAGTTTCCAATGCCCACAGTTAACATTATTGCTACTTTCTCCTAAGGGCCAGGAGGTCAGCAGTCCCCCCGTTTGACTCCCCAGCCTGGGATGACCTGCCGGGAGCAGCTGAGGTCGGTCAGTAAGGCCAGGGAGCACCACCACAAACACAAACTAACATCAGGTCTCTGGGAAGATGGGGTGTCGGTACAAGCCTTGCCTTGCTACGAGAGGACGTGTGTTCCTCGTGGTACTTAACACCACAAGATAGCTCTCTGCAACTGGCAGGCTGGATGTGCAGTCCGTTACCTTCGTAGGGTTGAGAAGATTGGCTATGCGGCTCTTTATCAGGTGGTGTGAATAACCATGGGTCTCTACTGATGTTACACATCCCACTCCTGCATTTAAACACAGGCCAGAACCTGGAACCATCCTGTTACAATTATGTGCTCCTTGCTGGGCAGTGTAGTATTTCCCTCCTGTTTTTTCTCTCTGTGTCGTGACTTTCTTTTTAAATGAAGAAAGTCAGTCCTTTTTCTATACATATGTACACAGTCACTTCTTTTCACAGAAAGCTCAGCTTTAAAATGCCAGCTGTCGTCCTCCAATAAGGCAATCATCATACATAAGCTGCAAGAAAAAACAAAAGGCTGTTAATGCAAAGCTCTTACTGGGAGTATCGTATCCACTCTGGGAAAACTGCCAAAATCTGCATGCCCTGACTTCGGCACCGTGTAAGATTTCTACACTGAAATGGTTACGTTTGCCATTTAACAGCACTGAGAACGTTACAAAAACAAATGCTGGGGAGGAGAAAGCCACTCATTAACTTGAATTTTATCTCACGAGGTTCTGTAGGTGTCAGCAACAGAACAGTGTTCAGAGAACCATGTTGCCTGAAGTTAACCTCCGCTCCCTCGTGTTATTTTTTATATTTTATTCTTATTCTATTTATATGCTTGCTGCAACTGCCATCTTGCTGATGGTTGATAGCGTAACCTTACTTAATGAGCTATTTATACCCATCTGTTACATAGGTAAGAGGTCACTAGAGCATGTCATCAGAGCAGCACCGACAAAAAAAAAATACAAAGGGCAGGATTTTCCACCTCTCTTGAAAAGGTGCAAATAGCTACTTACTTCATCCTCTGTGAATTCGGGCTCTGATTCACTGCTCTCCTCATCCTCACTTTCTGGCAACATCTGCAGGTCGGCTGTGGTCAGCTGCTTCAGCTGTTCCTGTATGCTGGAGTTGTCTCTTCCCCATGTGAGCTGGTAGGGGGAATAGCCCTGGTAGGTCACTTTGTTCACATCTGCCCCATGTTTCACCAGAAGCGACACCAGGTCTGAATTCTGCAGGTCGACAGCCAAATGTAGTGCCGTTCTGCCGTTGCATGGCTCCTGCGTGAAAATAACACAAGGTTTGGCACGTTAGGAGAGCCAGAGCCGGTGCCAGACCTGTTGATTTTCTTGTGACTACACAGCCCTGCTGAGTTAAATTCACTGTATACATTACATACCTGAGCATTTACATCTGCTCCCAAGGACAGCAAGTATTCGACAATAGCCAGGTATCCTTGAATAGATGCCAAATGGAGACACGTATGTCCTGCAAAACACAAATGAAGGGAAAATTTGAGTAAGTCTAACCTAATGTCCTATCATTCAGTTAAAGTCAAGATGATTGGACAGGGCGCTATCTAAGTTTGCAATTCATCCATGACAAAAGGGTGTTTTCCAGAAGAGTGTTCCAGCTTCCAGTAAGTATGAATAACAGGGCTGGATTTCGGAAAGATTTCTTAGGGGCTTTATTCCAGTGTTTGACTGCAACTTATTGTAACAAAAAAAAAAAAAAGGAGCACTGCAAAAGTACTCACTAAAGATGCAAAATTCAAAGCTGTGAGAGCCAATAATTAATAGTGAGGAGGGCTACAAAGCAGTGACATTTTAAAGAAGTCAGACACTGCTGTATGCTTTGGGCTCCTCAACTCTCAAACGGGCATAACGATCCTTCTCCACCTCTCCAGAGATCTTTGAGCTCTACAGGACATCAACCCTACCCTCAGTACACCACACCGACATCGATGTACAGCAGCGTGCCCGTACCGTTGTAGTTGGTTGCCTGCAGGACAGCGAGGAGGTGGTGCGGCTGGCAGTACTGTGTGAGGACACTGACGCTCCTGAGGGAGCCCTGCTGGCAGGCGATGTGCAGGGGGGTGTTTCCTCGGAAGTCCCTGATTTCCAGGTCGCATCCGGCCTTCAGAAGATGCTCAGCAATTTCAGGCTGATCAGTGATCACTGCCAGGTGAAGAGGAGTCTGCAGGCAAAAGAGAAAACGCAGACCTGTAAGTTGCACAGCAAACTTGGCAGCAACATTTGGACAAACAGACCTCTCAAACACTTGCTGATTTGTGCCCCCAATTAAAAACACACCCCATAAACTCAGTTCTTTATGCTTCCCAACATACTGTATAGTCGCCCTTTAGTCTGGAAGTGATAAACTGAGGGCTCTCTGGACACCGTACAGTCAATCCATATGAAGGATATCATTAACCTCCCAATAAAGAGGGATGCAACCCATTGCATCATATTTGAAAAATGCAAGCATTAAACGCCACTCTCAGGGGAGAGGAAGCACTGTACTAACACTGGCTAGAGCCAGCTGGGGACTTTCCTGAATACAGGCTTTGATTTAATTGATTCCCACAATTCAAAAAAAAATTTTAAATTACGTTTTGCAGGGGAATTCCCCAGAGGACTTTGGTCGGGGTGGCAGGGGCTGTAGAGGTGAAAGTACCTGGCTGAGGTTGTTCTGGAAGTTCAGGAAAGCACGGTCCCCGGCTGTCTGCCGGATCACCTCCAGGCTCAGGGCTTTTTCCTCGTGAATAATCGCCAAGTGGAGAAAACTGCAGGGGGAAAAAAATTAAATAAATAAATTTTAAAAAATTAAACTACCCACGTTAAAACCCCCAAATCCCACGTTAAAAAACTCCAAATCCCCAGGCGGGCAGAGGGGCGAGGCGGGCCCGGGGCAGGGTCATGCGCGGGTGTCGCAAGCC
>NW_009632623.1:0-19064 GCF_000690535.1 Cariama cristata
TTGGAGCCGGCTGACATTGGCTTCAGATACAGGGGAAACTTCTGGCAGCTTCTCACGGAAGTCCCCCCTGTAGCCCCCTCGCTACCAAAACTTGGCCATGCAAACTCAATGCAGTAGCTCAAATCAGTCATGAAGGGGAGGGGGGGGACAGATGCCGGGGAGATCTTCAGACAAGAAAAACCAGACAGCTAACATCCTCTGTGTCTCCAGAAAGCATTAAAGGGAAGACTTCCTTAGAAGAGGAATATGGACCTCTTCTTTCAGATTAAGATTTTTGTGGACTTCAGCTGACGAAGACTCCTGTATGATTACAGGTGAAAAGGAGCCAGAAAAAACAGTGACACTGTGCACACCAACTCCTCAGAACTTTTCAAGACTGATGAAATGCTGGGCAGTGCAGCGGAGAACCACCTATCCCTGAAGCTCAGCAGCACTTACCATCTCATCTGTACCAAGAGGCTACTCAGCACATCTTCAATACCATAGCCTTCAACTCGTATTATTCCTCCTGGAGAGCATCTTGACAATCACCAGAAGTCAACATCCCCTTTAACTGTAAAAAGCTTGTAGTTTACTCTCTGAAGGACTCCACTATGCATCAGCAAAAAAAAAATATGTCCAAAGGTATTCAACACCAAGGTTCAATATTTTGGTGTGCTACTGTACATCTGGCCGACCATTTCCTGGGCTTGCTGCCTGAATCCCTCCTGTTCCCACTGGAGAATAGGAACTGGGCCAAGATTTCCCATAAAAACATACTCTCACATCTCAGCTGCCTTCTAAGACTAACTATGACATGAAGTGCCTACAGTGTGTCCACGTGAACATAAATATGACTGCTGATTAAAAGCTAAACTATTAGCATCTTATGTCAAAGGACAGCATCCTAAAAAGACACAAGAAATATGAATCAACCCTGAAGAGAAAGGAATTCCAGAGGAGGTGAAGAGGATATGCCAGAATACCTAGGCACAAAAAGATGAAAAATTCAGAAATACAATAGCATGGGGCAAAGGAAGGAGGATGCTCTGAAATCTTAAGAAACTAATATTAACAGTCCCCACCACTGCAAAAATTAAGTTACACTCAGGTCAGTAAAAATACTCAGCTTTCTATTAGAAAAGAAACAAACAAACAAAAAAATCAAGCCACAGTATTCTGAAGTAAGAAAAGCGCCAAGAAACATGACAAACCAGAGAACAGCTGTAAAATCAAGAGCTCTGACAGCCATAGAGAGGGAATAAATTCAGAGTTAAATGTCAAAGGCATTTATCCAGAGGGGGGCAGACAGTTTTCTCTGGTAGGAATTGAATTTAAAGCAAGGGCTTTCAAACTACTCAGGTCAGTCACCCTTGAAATGGAATCTTTGTGGACTACCTGTTCTCACTTTTCTCTTGTTCACCAATTAATTACATACCTGTAGAAACCAAACAAGGAAATAATCAAGCAACTGCCTACATACAAAGTAGTTAAGAGTACTGCACCTTCCTAAAAAATGTTAACAGTCAAAAAAACTTCAACGCTTCTCCAAAAGCCACAAAATTGAAGTTACAGAACTTGGACACTTCAATTACAACAGAGAAGGTGGTCCAACAACTGTAGAAAAACTTTCACTGATATGAAAATGCTGCGTATTTAAAAAATAGGTAATACTTCCCAGAAGCTGATCCTGGATTTAGTAAGTTGACTGTCTGCCATCAACAGAACATTATATGAAAAATATCTGTTCAACTTTAAGATAATAATTGAGCATGAATGGAATTTGAACTTTATGCTAACACAGTATGCTTTCATAATTTCTTTCCCTGAAATTTACTAATCTCAAATTTTATATTTTTTAATTGGGGCGTGCGCTTTTTTTTTGCATTTACACGAAGCACAATGAAAAGATTTTTTTTTTTTTTTTTAAAGGATACAAACCTGTTCTTCTTCTGTAAAAGGTACAAGTGCCAGTGGTGGCAGGGGCTCCTCTTGTAAAATAGGCAGAAACTCCTTATCCAGAAGGTCTGAAGGAATCTGCATGAAAAGAAAATAGGGTACAAATATACCCAAGTTTTTCCATTTCAGGGATGATGCCACATGCTTTGATTTACAAGAAAAATTTTATCTTGCCAACGCTGTCTCCATCTACCCAGTACACCAGTACTTCCAGTAACATTTACTGGGGGTGGTGTAACTCCACTGCAAATTTACGCCCCCCAGAAAAAAAAATTCTTATAGACAAACATCCAAAGCATCCACCACCCACAACTGTAATATATAAACTATCAAGATCATACACATCAGAATTCAAACTTCCACACCACTGCAGCTCAAATCTGAACCAAGGGAAACTTCACCTGATAAATTAAAAAAGTACTGCTTTAACTTCAATGCACTTCTACAGCCAAACTTTTATTTACGTATTAACAAAACTACCATATACAGCACAGAGGTTGTATTTGATTTAAAGTCAGCACTTCCAATTTTCAACCAACAAGAAGAGTAAAACAAAAAAAGCGAAACCATAGGTATGAATTTATTAAGTAGAGAATACTGATGATAGAAATCAAAATAAATTTTAACACTAACTTTTAATCAGTCTATCATCAGATGGAAGCTCCATGAGCAGACGTGACCTTGAGCATGTGGACAAGAAGCTACAATTCCAGCCAACTGAGCTCTAATTATGCCAACAAAGAACTGTTTCAAAAATGTCTAGTTCACAATACTAGAGATAAAGACTTCTCCCAATTTTAAATGAAGCAAAGCAACCTAGGGTTTTATTTTTTCATTTGGGTACACACTAGCAGAAGTCTTCCTGCTTTCAATCAGAGTATCTTTTAATCAGAGATGCAACTTTGTCTAATCTTCAGCCAGCAAAGATTGAAGATGACACAGTGAAAGAGGACTAGGGTACAAGATACAGCTTAAAAACATCACATCTAGTAGCTGACTATAAAGTGTCAAGAGTCCTCTCAGTCTCAGTCACAAGAATTACTCAATACCATGGGAACACAGGTATATGAAAAGCAAGACATGCTCTAATAATAATGCCCTTCTGGCAAACAACACAGGGAGAAAATACTCTTTTGGACCATTCATAACCACTGGAGAGCTTCCTGTAACACAGGGTATTTATTAATAGGTTGTTCTGAATGAGTTGCAACTGTAGAGGTCTTAGCATCATCTGATGGAACATACACAAATCGCAAAAAAAATGACCTCTGACAGGTTGACTTATTCAAGCATAATATCAAGGTTTAAATCGCAGCTTCTCAAAGTACAGCAGCATAATACCGCATGTTAAAGCATGGCTTTAGGCTATAACACACTTAACAGCTTTAGAAAAATCTTTGACATTCAATGCCCTTGAATCCATGTACAAGCAACTCAGGGCTCCCAAGCACTGTACGAAAATATCAACACAGTCATGGTAAGGTAAGAAGATGGAGGTATGTGTGCACATCTATATACTAAGCTAAAGACATAACCCAACATAATTTCTTGCAGTCCCTCCTTGACTGAAGGGTAGGGCTCTCGGAGGGATTCAGAGTTCCAAGTCACTATGTGCCTGCTGCAACAATAAATCATCCTCTGTCACCATCTACAGAAAAACCTAATGTTTACAAATGCAGAACATATGAACCGTTTGCCTCACACACTCTCTGAAATGCGACTGTTGTATCACTGAGTACCTTTGTTTGAAATTAAACCAGAGACAAGCTCTTGACTTTCTACACTGCTCTTTTGTATTTCATGTGCTGGACTGTATTTGTGCCCTGAGTCCCAGAACTGAACTACGTGGTGACCCTCATTGGGTTGGTTACCTGCAAAAGTGAACTGCCTTACGTCAGGATAAACATTTTCAGATGATCTGTTAACATGTTTTATTGCCTGACTTTCAAGCTGAATCAAATAACTATTTTACACTATATTAAACAAAATCCTACTGAGGTAAGCAAATCTGCCTAGCTGCAAGGAGAGTTTAACCCTCAGTCACCTGTGGCAGTGGGACTGAATATGGTAATTAGGTTTTTTTGGTTGGGGGTGTGTAGGGGTGTGTGTGTAACAGGAAGTTGCCCCTAAAGCGGCAAAAAGATTCAAACACAATGAATGCAGTAAGAGTGAGATCAAATAAGCACACACAAAAAACCCACCATCGAACCTCTTCAGTTCTTTGCCAAGGGATATGCAATTTCTTTGTCCATAATCACAATATACAAATAACTGTTCCTAATCACAAGATTGTCATTAGGAATACACATATCAGGCCTTCTTTGTCTTCCTGCTCACCTTATTATCCTTTAGAAAAAGTGCCAACATTTCTTCTCTCCCATAGCGATAGTCTGCTAGTTTGTACTTTGGCAAAGCCGGAGACAGAGGAGGGGATGTCACGCTCCCGCCACTAGACAAAGCTCGCAGCCTAAAATAAAGCAGAAAAGCAATGAAAACTGAATCGAGACGAATGTGTCTTCACCTATGCTATCATCCCTCCACACATTTACAGACTTTACACAAATGCAATAAACCCAGTACTGAAAGACGAGACATTAACAGTCTAACTTCAAAACTCTAAAACTTGGTGTTTCAACAAGAACAGTGAAAGAGCTTCTGTCATTTTTCCCATAGGTTGGAGAGAGGAAAAAAAATATTCCCACAAGCACATCAAGGAATTCAACTCACCCCCTGGAGAACTCTTATGTTGACTATATAGCAAGCTAGCTATACCTCTCGAGCCTTGACTAAGTTTTTACACTGGTTGCACAGAATTCAGTTGTAAATCTTCCATCAATATTACTAACAGCAGCTTCTTTTTGGCAAGAAAAAAATATCTTAGCACACTAGGGACAGTGTAGTAAACATTAATCTAAGGAAAAAAGTTTATTCGGATGTTTCACAAAGTTTAACAAACAGTATAGGACAGCATATTTTGCAATGAGGTTTCTTCTTGTGTCTCTGGAATCCTACCCTACTCCAAATTCCTTTTCCAGAACTTAAAATTAACAGCATTTTTTCAGAGAGCACATACATCTCTTAGCTTAGTGTCTCAATAAAAACAGATGTACAAAATATAGCCACACTTTACTTCAGTGGCATTTCAAGCAGTAATCTAACTTACAGTAACAGACAAATACGTTATTAAGTTTGGTCCCATCCCACACAGGTAAGCTACTCGACTTTTTGCAGATAAGATCTTACAGTTGTATGATATTATTCCCACTCCACAGGTGGATTAGTCTCATTCCATACAGTCACTTCCTCAGCTACTCAAATATCCTGTATTTTTAAGTTTGAGGAATGCTTTACAAAAGGATGTGTGCCAAGAAACAAAACCCAGACCATTTTCCTCCATTCTCCTTGATGTGTATCTTAGACAAGGAAAACAATGAAAACTCTTCTCAACAATCACAAAATCCTTGGAAAGGAAGGTGCCCTAAACTAAAACACTGATTCAGAGGCTGCCTTTCACCTAATTATTGAAGCACACTTTGATTTGTTTTATCGGTCTTTAAACAGAAAGGAAAAAGTGACTTGCAAGTCATATGGTTTTTTTTTAGTTTGGCGCCACCCAGTGGCAGGTTCCTTACACACCACTTCCAAACGAAGCCCCTCCCTGGGGAGGCGTTACTCCAAGGGTTAGGTGGCTCACTACAACGCTCAACTCCAATCCAGACCAAACGTGACCGAGAGTTTCACTATTTAGTGATACAACACCATGCATGACAGACACGACTACACTGCAACCCCCAAAAATAATCATACATCTTAGAATTTTATTCTGTTACTCTTGTAAAAATCTAGTAACTAACTCACTGAAGTATAATATATTCTTCCATACAGTCTCATCTGCTTTTCAAACTGAGACTGAAGTCCCCTCACTATGACACAGCAATCAACTTACTGTTAAAATACATGCTTTTTTTAGAGTTGCCTTCCCCGTTCTCTTTTTTTTAATAGAACTTCGGCTTCCATCCATCAATGAATCTAATCATCTCTGTCTCACACCGAAGAGCACTCCAGCATAAGATATCTGCCTGGTGGGTGTACTTACAGATAGTGATAAAGTCATTCTTTAACTTTCTTTGATTTTAACAAAATAGACTGAGCGCTCTCATTGTTTTCCAGGCCATAAATCACATCTGACTACTTTACTGAATACTCTCCAACTTTTGTACATTGTGTATAAAAATGTGTCAGCAAAAACAAATACATTATTCCAGTAACAGTCTTACCACATGCTATGTAGCAATTATAGCTCCTATAACCACCCCACACTCCCATTTACACACTTAAGGATCACATCACTCTTCAGAAACCAGACCATCCAGAATTCTTGTTTGTAATTGCAGGTCACCAACACTTTAACAAGAAATTGGAACAAATACTGAACAATAATCACACCTGTGCAATTACTCTTTTAGCAAAAGCCAGGACAACGTATGTAAGACAAGCTGGAAGTCTGACAGCTGACACAAGGTGATACACCACCAGGGAACCCCTTTAACACAACAGCTCATTCTTCCTGACACTTCTCAGTGCAGACACACAAGAAGCTACAACATGAAAAGCACGCTTTTACAATATTCCATAAAGATTTTTTTTTTTAATATTGGGGAAAAAAAGCTTGCTTAGCTATAGGTTTAAGTCCAGTAGGAGAGTTTAAAAACTTTCTTATTAATATGTATCACACGGAAAGACCAAACAAGTTGTCTTCACTTACTTTGTGTATACATCCAAGATCATAAACATTATTCCTCCCTCAGATACTTGGTAGTAATTTGAACATTATGCATTACCGTAACATGAAACCCAACTCATTTCATACACAATGCCAATTTACAAAGTGAAGACTATTTTTATAATACAGTCACAGGCCAGGGACTGAGGTCAAGCAGTATGGAACATTTATCCCATTCAGTTTTATAAACAATTCAGCCCCAAAGGACAGAAATTCATAATGGTTTTTTAAAATTTTAGACAACATTCTGGAGTCTCACAAAACAGAAACAAACTCACCATTCAGGCCCAAAGTTAAGTGTCTGAGTTTCTGCTGCCATTTTTTCCTGTTCTATTCCTCTTTTTTAAAAAGCTTGAACCTGAAAAATAAAAATGTTTACTATGAAAACAACTGGATTAATACAGTCCTTCCTAAATTTCTTCACAATACAAAAGCACACCTGGTCACGCAAAGGAGCGAAAAAACCTGACTACATGCAATTATTTTCTATTTTTTAAGGAATCCATCTCAGCTCTCCAACAAAGATTAATTTACTAATATAGGAGTAACTGCGTCAAGATCTCTTCCCTAAATTCCTCTTTGAAGAGCTCAAACAGGACACTGGATCATGATGTCCAAAGAAACAATTTGTACTAACAGTCCCTCTTCAAATCAGTGATTACCACAAGACAACCAAACATGGACAATTTGATGCATAATCCTCTTCTGTAAGAACAGTAATGCTTAATTAACAGAATTGCAGCTTCCTGACATTTACAAGAGGATAAGAAAACCACTAGAATTACAGCAAGAAAGATTTGCCAGTAGAATGGCAGAGTATTCAAGAAATTTCCACTGCTCATTCTTGAAAAATAAGCCTTCTAAAGATCGAGTACATCCAATGCTGTGACAGCCTCCTAAATCTGCAGGCAGATGACACTATTTCTCTCATCCTTGGTTTTATTAAGCAAAAAAATGCACATCTTAAGATTCAACTACGTTCATTCCTATTAACCAAGGTCCTGCAGACCCTAGTGAAGGTCAGGTCAAGTTCCTATGTATCAAGAACGCATGGACAACAGCGGACGAAGCCATGCTGGAGAGCAAGAATAAGACTAAGGGAAGGCTATGAAGTTTTCTCTATCAGAGTCAAGTCCAGCCCAGGCAGTTGTGGAGAAGCATCTTTTGAAGTAAGAAAATACAGCTCCTCTTCCCTTCCAGCAACACCAAAATCCAAATCTGTAGAGGAAGAGGGTTTGGTTTTTTAAGAAAATCAAACACATCGTAGCCAAAGCCCAAACAAAAAAGGTTATGAAGCATTACCTAAAGAAACTGGTTGATTAGAGACTTGAAGAACCCATAAAGACAGATCGGAGGGAGGGAGCTTTGCTGTATCAGCCCTGTTCCTTAATAGACCCAAGGACTAAATAAGGACCTTCACAAGTTGGTCTATACTTTGCATGAAAATGTGACAGAAAAGAAAAACAAAACGTGGGGAGATAGAAGTGGAAAGGGCCTCAGTTACTGAGGAAAAGAAAAAGACAAAACCAAACAAAGGAAACATTTTTTCAAATATATGTGCTACTGAAGTAGTGATATTAAAGTAAAAAAAAAATCAACAGCCTGAATGCTAGAAAATGCAAAAAAAACATGCTAGAACTGCGTGAGCAGATTTTACCCAAATCTTTTGGGCATAAGATTACAAACAGTTGTAAAACCCCCTGCAGCCTAAACCCACCAACCAACATGTGGATAATGTATTTTTACTACATGTCATATTAACTTTTTCCCATATACAATATAATTTATATACAAATCATAGTATTTTTATTCTCATAATAACCCTATATAATGAGATGGGTTTATCCCCACTACATGCACCAGAAGCTAACACAAAAACAACCAGCTATTCTCACAGGTCTAGTTTTAGATGATTTTGATCTGATTTGGGTTGCCTTTTGAAGCAGCCAACAGCTCACTAAAACATTCACTGTCTATCCGTTCATCATTCTGCACATCAAAATACAAGGCTAGGTACCTAAAGACAATATACAGCAGCCACATGTGAAAATATTGTGGGGCAATTCAAGCAAACCATCACGCACACTTTGGCAGAGACAAGCCTCTAACGCAGTAGCCTTAATTGGATGGCTGCAATCCTTCTGCTGGGGGGGTGTGGGGGGGAGAGCTTTCACATCAACCCATGTGGATCACCAGGGAACCTGGGATCTTTAGCTCTTAACATCAAAGCTAGCTTAATATCAGTAATACCAAAAAGGCTGGCACTGAATGTTAAACTGCAATGAGAACACAGCTGAAAAGCATCCGATACAAGGATGAAGCACCAAAACCCAGTCAGGATCAACCAGTTTACCAGTTTTGGACCCACTAGGCCCCACCCTTGTCAGCCCCTAGGTTTCCCTCCCAAAAACTGAGAATCCTGTGTCATCTTTCTCTACTAGACTTCCACGCACTGTAGTACCTACTACAAGCATACTCAAAGCCTACTACTCTCATCCCATTGAGCTGCAAAATAGCTTTCCTTGTCCCTCATTTTGGCCACCACACTTTGTTTTGGGAACACTTTGCCGACTTCCTCTTCTGTGTAAGTTAGTTGAGTAACTTACTTCCTCCCTAGAAGTTCTGACTGTATGACTTTTGAATTGAAAGTGAGACACCTGTAAGTGGATGAAGTTGTAGCTGAACAGGAAACAAAACCAGAACAATAAAACAGATCCACAGATGATTCGAGTAGGTATAACAGGTGAATTTACTCTAATAGGCAACATTACTCAGAAATAAAACATACATGAAAAAAATCACAGGCAAAGCTGAGAGAAGACCCTTGGAAAGGAGGCACTCTGGAAACAGGTAATGATTTGGGAAGAGTGGGGAAGAGGAACAGGAAAAAGAGACTCAAGAAAGCTAAGACAGCAAGCGCACCAGAGGAATACACTTAGCCATGCAAGAGCAGACAAAATAGAGAAAGCAGAAACCATGCGCTGCTCCTGCCGGTTCACAAAGCCGCAGCCAAAAGGCGAGAGCACAGAAGCCAAACTGGAGAGGAACCTCTGACAGGGACTGCACAACGCACACGGTCGGCAACCAAAGGAGAAGCTGTACTAACTGGAAAGGCAAGTTGGGGTGGACTACGCGGCGCTCGCATCATGAGAGCAAAGAGTCAGGGTGGAGCAAGACAAAAGGTGAGGAATTAAAAGGGAATGAATGATCCAGTCATAAATTTAACTATTTTGGCCAAGGAAAAGTCATGAATTTATTAGATCTTTAGATAACTTTCTTAGGTTCTACACTTCAATATTAATAATTAAAATGTTAATTTTGGTCTTTTTTATCTATGCTGCCTCCTTATTAATCAAGGATGGTAAGCCACAAAAATAATACATACCTAACACATTTCCTCCTTGATATAATGTGATGACAGAAAAGCCCCCTTCTGAACTGCTAGAGTTCTGCAGATCAAGATTTTCTACAAATTAATGCCTATTGACTGAGGAATCTGCACCGTCACAGATTTTATCTGGGCAAAGAATACAGAGGGACAGCCTCACGTTGAAGCAAGAAACTGAGTCTATATTTTGGTAACATCCAGTTAGCACCACTGCTTGTGCAAGAATGCTATCTGAGGACTTCCCATCACTCCTTCAATGGGGAACTTTTTCTCCAAGGTTTTCTTCAAATCAGGTCAATCCTTGATCAAGGTGTCAAGTGCAACCCTACAAACAGTTGTAGTTTTCCTGCATAGTTGGGGAAAAATGGAATTGCTTCACAAACTGGAACTGGGACCCCATTTTCCTGGGGTGGTACCGCAACCACCAACCCGCTATCAGCATGCAGGACTGAAAAGAGAAGAAATCACATCAACTCCACCATCAACCCATGCACTGACAAGGGGAAAAAAAAATCCTTTTTATTTTGTCCATAGCTTAGTACTTTGGAAGTCAGAAGTCCATCCTCTGAGCAGACACAAAATGTAAGCCAATAATATTAAGCCTTTAAGTGGCTTTCACTCACAATTAACAGGTAATATTACAGATACAAAAGTTGCTATCAGCAACACAACTCATTTCATTGGTTTGCTTTAGGTACTATAGTTTTGGGGGTTTTTACCAAGTTCATGGGTTTTTTAATTATTTTTCAAGCTATTTAGTACCTGACAAATCTACTAAAGCTCTCAGAAACATCTGCTTCAGACAAGTCAGAACTTGATTCTACCAGCTAGATTTGTGTGTTAAAAAGCATAAGATGTTTCAGTCAAAAAAAAAATCTAAGGAAAGTCTATAACCACCATGGCATATTTCAGCCACAAACTCTGGTTTTTTAAAATGTATACCTATCTAATAAATACTTAGGCAAAAAGCTGTTTTTCAGAGACTTTGAAAGATCTAAACTGCCATGTTTTCCAGACTTTGCTCAACCTCATGATTTACATGACACTGCCATTTTAAGGTTTGTCCCTTACTCACAGGCACCGGAGTTAAGATTTTCAGACAACGTTAAAATCCTACATTTCCATTACAGAATTCTGTCAGCTTGTACCACATGGCAATCTGTCTCGCCAAGATGTTTTGCTGTTTTGGCTAGAGATAAAACTGATTCTTAGCATCCCAAGGTGAGTCTAGGCAATGACTGCAGTCAGGTCTGCCCATCTAATCTTTCCTACACCAAAAAAAAAAAAAAAGATTTGGACTGTCATTGCAATTTATAGCTTTGAGGCTGCTGCTCACTTCTGTTTTTCAACAACTTTGGAAACCTAAACCTTGGAAAAAAATATATACCACTGATCCTTCCTATACACAGCTATTTTATTTTGAAACTGTGTTTGATCAGAGATGTTTAGGAAGAAAAAGTATCCTTTCCTTTCAAGGTAGTTCTGTTGCTACTGTAGGTTTGAAATAGCCGTTTCAATCTAGAAAGTGGCTGAAAATTTTGAGAACCCAAGAACACAATGGAAATCGAACACAAGGAGATTTAAGTGCAATGAATTGGGTTCTCTAAGTAAACTGGAAACAGGAATTTAACAGCAGTGCTCCACCATGCACCAGCAACATTCCATCAAGAGGATAAAACTTCACCTTCCACAAGCAAGAAAACATTCCAGAGGCAGCTACTAAAGCTAGCTAATTTCAGTGCCAGTAACTGTGGCTTAAAAAACAATTAACATGTTGACTGAACAATTAATGCTGATTTGCTCTAACTCTTGCAATATTAAAGAAGATCCAGAACTGTATGCAAGCTACCCTTTAAGTACAGTAGTAAACAGGATGACTCAGGTGGCTGCACTACCAGGCTGTTTGATATTAATCATTGGCTAAAGCAGACAACACTGATTAAAGGACACCGACATAATTAAGGCCAGCCAACATGGATTTACGGAAGACATTCGATCCAAATATACTTTTGTAAGAGTAGAATTTCATTGCTCAAGCAAGCAGTAAAATAAATTTTAACTTCTGCAGGACATTTCAATTAAGTAGAATGCTAAAAAGGACAAAATCATTCAGAACCACACGAAAAGTTCCAAAACATCACAATCTATTTTTTCTTTTAACCTTCTCTTCTAAAGAATCTACAACAACCCATCTCAGAAGGCAAAATATTCTCAAAACAGAGTAAAAGGTAAGAAGCTATCATCCGCTTTTATAGAATCTGTAACATTGGCCCACTTTAACTTCTAAAACCTGAGGATGACAAACACGGATATGGTAAATAATGGAAATGACACATCATCAATAATATCATTATGAATTATTCAATTACTTGGTCCAGTAGAGCAGGTTACATTTAATAAGGCCAAGCATACAATCAAAAGACTCCCAAGCAGAAAACACAGGTGATATACAACACACACAAGCCTATTCTGGAAAAACACAGTCCCAAAACCAACCTGAGATTTATGACATGAATCAGCTGAAAAGGAACATACGATACAACATTTACTAGAAGAGCTAACAGAAAACACCAAATACAGAAATAAGGAAACACAGAGTAAATATAGAGTGGTTTCTATCATTGCAGAGATACTGTGTCCTGTTCTGTTGTCTGAAAGGCAAGAAAGCTGATAAATCAGGTGTTCAAAAATTGATAGAACATGACAGATATACCTTACAATGGGGAAAAAAACCCCACACCAAAGCCCTATTTATTAAGCTTTCAGAAAAATTTAGAGTATCTTGCTCAGTCTGTAAACGACCATGCAGGTAAAAGGCTGAAGACCCAAGTTTATTCAGTGAAGGGACTGGAGCAAGACATTCAGAGATAAACAACACAGTAAGTTGTTTTCAGGTCAACACTAAATTATTTTCCAAAAAGCATGTTCTAGTTTAAACAGAAAACTAACCAGAAGAAAAAATCCATTAGTGACATTACACAAGATGCCAGACGAGTCACTGGCTTACCAAGTCTTTATTCTGACAAAGGTGGTGAATTTTTCAAGGCCTATCTACCCACATGCCAAGAAGCAGCTTTTCCTAAGGGAACAGTGTCTAAACCATCCACTTCTCCAGAAACTACACCTCTATTAGAGTTAAATTTTTAGATCTCCTCAAGTCTTACAACCTTCCCGTCTCAAAATATTGCAAAAATGTTCCAATTTCTTGGCAGCTTCTGGTCAAAAATTGTCCATGACATTCTGAAATGGCAGGACCAAACTGACCATCCTCTGCTCGCTCCATACAGATCCATCTAAAGCTCCATGGACTGCTGCAGCTTGCAACACGTTGTACCCCAGTCCAGAATGACAAACACAAGAAGGCGGCACTGAAGCTCTTCTGGGATAGGATGACAAGAGAGACTAAGACGACTCGCACACCTAACAAAATCCAAGAAATATAAAGGAATAGTAAACATCACAATTCCAGCCATCTTCCTCCTTTCCTACCTACTATTGTGACCTTGGTGGTTAGAGAGCTATCCACTTCTTGCTTCACCTGAACACGAACAAACACGAAAGCTTTTCCCAGTTTCTTCACCAGAAAGCAGTGTGACCTCCACCTTTATTACAAGACTTCCAGCCAAAGGCAGACACCAGCGATTAAGCTCCAAGCCGAGTCAGGGGACCACACCCTTGGCCCTGCCACCAGCTGGAACGCAAACCACTTCTCATTGCAAATCCTACCCCAAAATCCAGCCAGTACTCTTGTTTTTCACTTTAAAAAAATCACTTCCATATCTACCTTGTACATTGAAAATTGCTGGTAGGTAAATATTTAGTCTGTGCTGTTTCATAAGATGTAACAGATCAGGATGCCGAGTCTCTACCTGGTCCTCAATACTGCGAGTAGCCAAACTACGTAAACGCAACCAAGCCCATGCTGCAGCACCACCCTCCTGCTTGTCACACACATTATACAGCCCATACATATGTTCAAAGTGGCAGAACAAAGCTTCAGACCGAAGCTGAAACTTCACTGAAAACATTCATTGAATTATAACACAGCTGGGCTGTTGTGGGGTTTTAGTTTTGTTTTGTTTTGAAATGCCATTTACACAAGCAGCTTTGTAGATATTCTCTCCTTCCTAAGGTTTCCTACTCATGCAGTTCTGAGATGTCCTATACTTCAGGAAACAAATATTCAACAGTGAGAAAGTGTCCTAACAGCAAGAATTAGTAGGTGTATCAGATTGCATATGTTCATCAACCAGGAAGTCGGAAGGTAACTTGTTACTACATACGAATTACACTTTTTAGTAGCTTATCACTTTTCTTCTCTTTATGTTAACACTGCTAAAGATACTCACTCGTTTTGATCTAAGAACCATATCTTTGCAAACTGCCTTGTGATGTTATCATGATTCTGCCTTAGTATCTTAAAGCCTAGTATAACATAAATAGAGAACATTACATATACAGATGATTCAGCATTAACTAAGCCTAATGTGAAAGCTTCCACTGGTTTTAATGGTGGCTGAACAAGGCCTCTGATTTATTAAATCAAGTTACTAGATGCTTTTACTTAAAAACCTTGCTATATGCTACTTCCATGGTCAGCCTCACTTTCTATCACACGCATTATTTGGTCTAACACTGATGTCAGCCCTGCTTTGAGCAAGAGGCTGGAGCAGACAACCACTAAAGGCTGGTCTCTTCCAACCTAAATCATCCTCACATTCTACCACACATGGCTCAAAACCCAAACAGTTTATACATCCATTACTTGCCAGTCATACCAACTCCTTGCCACATGATATGCTGACTCGAAGTCTGTAGTTACATAAATTCAGGTATCCATTCACCAAACTTCACCCAAAGTAATCTTCAGAGGTATAAAGTGCATCTTTTACTTCTGTTTCTTCCAATCTGAACTGACACACTCCCACACACAGACCACAAATCTGCTTTTGCTCAATCTGATCTACACATGGACATCTATAGCTTCCGAATCTCCCAGTCACACAAACCAGTATCTTTATCAGAAAACACTATCAACAGAATGCAAAGTATTTCAGTTTGTTGTCAGTGACAGGAGGGGAATAAAAAAAGTATTTCATAGTAACCACAACTTGAAACAAGTACTTCTCTACTGATTAAAAAAGGACCAAATGAAGGCATCAAGCAGTCATTCTTTCTTGCTTGCCTAGATTTTTTTAGAACATATATGCAAAAAGATAGAAAATCATAATGCACAGCTTTAATAATTAGCTGAGGGAATCAAAAAATACTAAGTGATCCAAAACGTACCGCCAACAACACAGTATTTTAAGACAAATTTCCTAAACATTCAAAATTTCTCCTTCACCTGTAGACTCTACTACCTCTACAGAGATCCTGGTATCCCTTCTGCTTTTCCCCACAATCCTGAGGTCTAGATACCCAGCTTCTATGTATTACAAGCTTTAAGAATTACAGGAAAGGCTCACTTCTGAAAACACACACTTTGATTTCATGCTTCCAAAAACCTTAGGTGCATCAAAACAATTCCATGCATCCCTTCCACACACACACAAAAAAAAAGAGCAAGCACCAAGAGGGCCATAAAAATGTCAACAGCAGCCTAGTTCCCCACACAGACATCCAGCCACCGCTACAGCTTCTATATTCAAAGAATGTCTAACCACCTTTAGAGAGTAGGGACTGACAGCCTTCCCTCTGCAAAAAAGAGAAGTGGGCACATTTTGTAATCAACACACTTGTGGCAATCTCAGCTACTAACAAAGCAATGTAAAGACCTCGGACTGCTACAATCCCCTGCTACCATCTGAGCTAAAGGTGAAAAAATAATGGTATTAAACATCACTATGATGAACTACATGGCTATACACATATAAATAGACACACACATACATAGTACCACCAACCACAAGAGGGCCAACGTTGTATACACCTTATAATTTAAAGCACTTTATTCTTCTTAGTTCCATCTATAACTTATGTACACCTTGAGCAAACTTGCCAAGTTTTCTCACTTCTGACAATTTCCAACCCAGATCATTTATGCAACCAAAAAACGTTTGAGAATTGACTGCAAGAGAGGAAAGAAGAGGCTAAGCTAGGTTGAAAACTGACTGTTCCTGTAAAAGCAAATACGATTCCCCCTGCAGCATTTCACACACGTAGGTTTTTCAAACGTCACTCAATGAATTAAAATAAATTGATGAGAAAACCACACAAAGAAACAGAGTCCCTTTCAACACAAATGCTTCTTCAGTAACAAAGAGATGGGTTTCTCCTTAACCAAAGCATCCAATGGATCTCTAGCAAGCTACGTAGGAAGGAGAAGGCAGATCAGGCCTGTGCTTTTAGACTTGCGAGCAGAAATTTTATTGCTTTGCCCCTTAGCTCTATCTCTCTATAATCATGAATTAGATATAGCTTATCTCCACTCATCTTTGAGCAGAAGCACTGAGAGAGGAAAAAAAAAACCACACATAAAAAAAGAGGAAAAATGCTAGGAAAAGTATTTTTTTTCCTAAATCAGGCTATTAGAAGATTTAACATCATACCTTAAAAAGCCCTAAGAAGGAATTTTAAAGACCTCAGTGAAAGAATAAGAAACACACATTTGACATTTCCTCGAACTTACAAGATGAGACAAAAGTAGGCAGAATCAGATTTCATATTCTTGGTATTTCAACAAAAAAAAAGTGCTGGAGGCCTGAACTACTTTAAAGGAGGGGCAGAGGGGAAGGAAAAGATCATTGGTCCTGGTGCCCAGCTCATCTTCAGCAACTACTGTGAACTGATGTTTCCCTTCCATGTTTAAATAGAAAGATCTTTCAGCAGAAGCGTGTAGCAGCAAACCACCTCTTCAGACACTCAGCTGCCCCAACGAAATGTTCCATATGACTTTGACATCTAGGTTTTATTTAAATGAAGTATCTATAGATCTTAAGAGCTGCCAACTCTCTTCTTACATTCAGGTATAAAAAACCTCCAGTTTATGATAGAACTCCATTTAGACAACTGGCCTTAGTAGACAGCAAGCACAGAAGAGGAGATGCAATGGTATTTAGTCTAAATTCCTTAGAAAAAAAACACAGCCTTCTTTGCGCTTCCCTTTTAAACAAAGTCCTTTCCTCAATCGAGGAGTAAAACAGTTGGAAAAATTAAGTTGTAAAGCCCTCAACTCTCTGTTCACAATCATTTTTTTCACTCGGATCAGCATAAAGATCATATTTTTCATTTACTGTATGTTTTAGGAAGGCAAGAAAAAACACCAATATGAGCATCTGCGAATATTTTACAGTCCTCTTAAGACCAACATCTGTAACAAAAAAAGGATCTGCAAGACTCCCAGTTTTTAATGTGGTATCAAATTATTTTTGTAAGTACCCTGTGAAACAGACCATCACTGCAACATGACTACTTCACATTTCAGTTCTACACTCTTGCTTTAAAAGACAGGCTCAAGAAACCATTCAGAAAAGGGCCTAAAAGAAATACAGTGACCAAGTACCCCCATGCATGTTCATGTATCCAGGGACTGGGAGAGCCTGAGCAGCTCTTAAAATCATTAAGAAAACCTAGTATTTATACACAATATTGTCAGATACTGAAAGGGGCATCAAAGTCCCAACACAAGAAGCACGTCTTGCTAGAAGTGACATTCAACTTTATCCCTGGATAAACCTCTGCCTTCTTTTTAATATAGTTTACCATTAGACAGTATCTTTGTTTTGGTTTTGTTGTGTGTTTGTTTTTTTTTTTTTTAAATCACACATTCAGTGAGAAATTAACACTGACACACATGACTGTTGACATTAGTTAAGTTGTAGAACTACACAAGCCTGGGGAGCAAAGGGGGTGCAGAAGGGGCAACAGACACTCCAACATTTCTGTTGACAGCCCCAGGACTGATTAGGGTATACATTTTTTACCTCAGCATCAGCTAACTGTTCAAAGGATGCCTATTCAAGTGAGTGGCAAGAATACCAGTACCTCATAATACTAAAGCTTTAATAATCTATTGAGACCAACACCCAATAACAGAGCTCAAAAACACCATAACAAAGCTTTTGTTGGTGACAACTGCAACCCATTTTGTTTACAAAGATTCCCAATTATCACACTGTGCATCTACCAAATGTTCTATTCACAAAGGACCAAATTAATTTGTGTTTATTAAAAAGTTTCTTAAGAACAAAAGCAACCAGCAGAGTTATGGGAAAAGGAAAAAAAATTTACACGTACTTTCCAGGAACTTGCCCAAGTCAGCTCCTGAAGCAAGAAAATAGAATGAGCAGTAAGAAGTTAGACAGAAGAACATAATCAGAATTCAGAAGTTCTATACCCTCCCACCCAAGAAAACAGACACTTGAGAATTACAGTAAGAAGTAAACCATTACAGCACAAAACCAAGAACGCTGAGCTGAAGGTTACTAGGGCAAATGCAGGTTTTATTCCAGAAGTACTACATGGCAACATCTCTTTGTGGCCTACAACTTGTCCCACTTCAAAGTGCAATTACACAGAATTGAAAGAGCGGAGACTGCTTTGTTGACACTGAAACTACTTGTCTTGGATCAATACCAAACGTACACAATCCTGATCGACGTTCTCTTCAGCCTGCCAAGGCCTCTCCAGTCAAACACTGCTGGTCATTGCTGCTCCCAACACCCTGCTGCCTGTGGGGGGAAAGGCTCGAGTGCTCGACGAGCTCCCTCCTTTCCCAGCCTGGGCAACCTGACAAGGCTGGGCGTGCTCGGAGCGGCGCACACATAGGCTTCAATGAGGGCGCACCTGCCCGCGGCGCTGCCGGAACACAGGCCCACTCCCACTGGGCTGGGAGGGGACGAGCGAGTTCACAAGGGTCAGCGTGAGGGGAGACGGCGCCAGGGACGCAGCTGCCATCCCCAGAGGCCGTGGGGAGCCCCGGGCGCCCGGCCGTCGCCTGACAGGCACCGTCTC
>NW_009632624.1:0-7342 GCF_000690535.1 Cariama cristata
TCAGTGATTTCAGATTTTCCAGTCTGCTTGTGGAGGTATGCTAAATGGCTGATCTTTAATGAAAATCGATTAATCTCAGTGAAATTACACTAATTGATACCAGCGGAGAGTCTGTTTCTAGCCAATCATTTACTCATTGGTCACTGGTGGAACAGAAAGTGAATGTAAGCCTTGCCATGGAAACTTTCAGGTTACTGGCACATAAGACAATCACTTTGGTGACTTTATTTCTCTGTAGCAATTTATACTGCTTTACCTATCGCTACCCTGTAAGTCACTAGATTCCTCCATACCCTGTTGTGACTATTTATATGCAGGTGGTTCTCACCAGCTCTCTAAGGACCCTTTTCCTATCAAAGTTTAATTTGTATATGATAATTTACCGTTACGTTTCTTAGCAAGATTGCCCTAAGCAAATAGGCAATGCATCTGAAAAGGGTCATTTTGCTCTAAGAATGAAATTTAATAGAGCATTACTTACACTTTAGCATTCATCTAATAATCAAAACGTATTTCCTTCTTGTTATTTTTAGATATCATTAAATTGCAGGGGAAACTTAGATGTTTTTCCAGTCTGTGACTCTCATATGCAGATTCAAAAGACAAAAGCTGTATTGTCTGCTTGTAAAGAGAAACTGCTGGAGGCACTTCTTTTGTGTTTCTAATGAACACCATCTGAAAACAGGCATAGAACAACAATTTACTTACTTGCAGTGGTCTACGAGGGTCTCACACATGGGCTCCTGCCTTCGCCATGACACTGAACATACTACATTGCTCAGTCTATTTACAAGACTTTTCTTCTTTCCTGTTTTTTGATGACTTTTTTTTTTTCAATGCAATAATTTCTATATTACTTTGACCTGAATTTTTAATGATGGTGCTCTGTGTAAGGGTGAATGATACGGTTATGTTTAATTTACCAGACTTAAACACATCAAAGAGCACTAATATTTAATCATTTTAAATGTTACAAAGTCAGTCTTACTCATTTCCTTATTTCAAAGTTCATATTTACTGTTCAATAATACCACAATTTTTATTGTTCCTGGTGCTAGAAGTTTCTCATTTGCCTGGTTAAGGATGATTTGGAGAGCATGTTGGAAGAGGAATGGATGTTTTTATAGACTTCCCTGGATTAAACATCTATGGTTGGATGTGGTTTTGGTGATTGAGTACAATGATTTACAGATTTGCTTTCCAGTCTAGCATTTTCCGCTGCATCGGATCCCTACTAGGCAGTGTATGTTTTCCTGAGTCCACTGCCATAAGGGCACTGGCCACGTTGTGAAGTGTGTCAGACCTCGGCCTCCACCGTTCTCCTGCAAAATGGAGGGAAATAGCAGCTGTATGGTAGGATACTCTGAAACCTTTTTTTTTATCCCTTTACTTATTTATGCAGGCGCATACAATTAGTTGAATACAGCACTATGAAGAACAGCATTTTTTTCCGAACAGAATATAGATACAGACATATACATCTCTGTTTCCACATGTATTCATTTTTCTGTACAAGTTATTTTCTTTTTGCATAACTAGTTTTCTTACAGAAGAAAATTTGATCTACTTGTTTTAGTAAGTGTAACTTCGTTTTGTAATGAAGAAAACTTCTGGAAAACTTTCAGCAGGTAAAATAGTTCCCCGTACTAAACCTTATTTGAGAAATAAGAATACACAGTCCAGGAGAGACGGGCTGACCAAAAGCAAAAGTATAGAAAATGACTTGCAATTTTCCAGTTTCCCTTGGGAAGTTTCAGAACAACTAACCACCACCAGCTCGACATTACCAAGCTTGCTACTAAAGATATATAGCTTTCATTCAGTGAAGAATGACCTGTAGAAAACTTGCATCAAAAGCCAATGAAGTGAGGCAATGATTTATTTATGTGCATCCCAGTATGAGAAAGTGACTTTCAAAGGTAAGAGAGATGTTCTGAAAAAATATTGCCTCTGCTTGAAAAAAACCTAGGCTTTCTATTGAACATAATACATTAAAGTGAAATGGGTAACAAATATATCTGAAAGTGATTGCGCAAGTGTTCAGTTCAAAGAAATCATAGGTCACTGGTGGGATCTGATGTGGTCAAGAGCTTTTTTCCTATGAAAAGCTAGATAATTAAAAACACAGTTTGTACAGGATAAATAGCTATAGTTTCTTCCACTTAACTATAAACTGAGTTAAATACTTGATTTCTGTTAAATAAAAATGTTGAGATCCACCTAACGCTATGAAATAAGAAATAGCGCTTACGTTGTTAGAAGAGCATTAGCAGGAAAAACATTACGTGAAGAGTTATTTTAAGCCTTGCTTCTCCCTACTTACACCTATTCTGTCTAAGATTGTAACTAATGGTGTGACATCTGGCAACCATACTACCTCAGGCTGTGACCTTGTCTCTTCTTGTAAAACTGTGGGAAAAGTTTAACAGTGTAAGCATCAGGTTTGGATTTTTTTTTTAAACTGTCTAGAAGCACAGAATCAAATATAGATACAAGCTACTCAGCTGTTTCCTTTTCTACAGAGCTAAATCTGCTTTCCTCACGACAGATTCTCTCAAGAGCTGCAGTTAGGTCTTATGCAGGCAAAGAAACAAAGTGGTCGGGGGCTTTTGGTGGGGAGCAGTTCTTAAAGCTTACAGGAAGTCTATTTTCTGTTCCAAATTAATTTCTATCATCCATCTTGAAGAAATGTATAGCAAAAGAAAGCTGATTCTGCAAAAGTGTGAAGCATATTATTGCAAAATTTTGTAGCCAGGAAACTTTTTGCAAAAGTATGCATTTTTGCTATCCATTTGAAAAGGATGCTGATTTCATTACTAAAGTGTTAATATTAAGAATTAAGTGTATTGTTATCTGGCCAGGTTCGAGACCATATTTGTAGTTCTAATCATAAATATCCCCTCTTCCACCTGCTGTCCAGAAAGTAATAAAGACAAGAGAAACCCACGTCCTCTGCCTGCTTTCTGGCAGAGGTCCCTTTCTGTTAGGTGACACTGTTATAGAGGGAGTTGCTTTGTTCGGTCCCTGGGGAGTTTTTCACAGTTATTTTCTCATTGCATGGCAGTGATCGCCACAGAGCAGAGTTTTTCATTTCAGAGATGATCATTTTGCATTAAGCACTGTGAGGACTGGCATCTGGAGAAAGCACATCAGTGTAAAAAGGAAAGTCGGGGGGAACATTAGCAATAGCGTTAGGCATGAGTATGAAGTCGGCAGCATCCCAAAATGGGAAAGAAGTCTTGGCTGAGTTGGTAATCTCCAGTTATCCGGAGACCATCTGCATTCTCATCAGCAGGCCATTTCATCACCTTTTTTTTTCTCAACAAAACTTCTCATGGCTTCTTCAAGTTGCTAGAGAAAATTGTTATTCTACTGAAGAGACATAGTGCCTGGTCATCCAGTATTAAAGAACTTACTAAATTTCTTGGGATATCTAAAAGCTTTTGCTAGATCTAAGAAATGGCAGAAATGTTTGCCATTCTTCCATATTTAAAAGAAAAAAAGAAGCATGAATTGTAGAGTTCTTCTGGTTGCCATATCACCTAATGTAATACAGGGTAGGTGATGCTGAGCTTGCAAACTGAAACTACATGTCATCACTCGGATAAATTCCAGTGGTGAGTTAGCAGCTATCACATCTTCTGCTACCCTTGTCTTGTAAAAGCATAGTGTTTCGGAGGGTATTTAACAATTAGCTGCTATAGTCTGATGTTTGGCCACCAGGTCAGGGTGAGTGCTACCAGAAAGCAGAAGCTTCAGGCACTCTTAGGTATCTACTTTTCTCGTCTGTCATTACAAAATGTTGAAAATTGTTTTTGAGTATCACAATATTAGCTTTCAAAAGCTTTCTTAATTTCTTATTTGCCACACTGATGAAATGCCTAAGATATAAACTGGGGACAGAGCTTTGGAAGAGCCCCAAGAGAGGAGCCACCAGCCAGACAGGAGAAATCCTGTGCCTCTGAACAGTTTCCTTCAGTACTGGGAATACAACACCATAGTTTTTTTCTTGTGAAATTTGGTGTAAGTTATGATACTTTCAGTGCCCTTCAGCTGTGCTTTTCTTTATATAAACTGGGTGAGAATAAACACTGAAACAAATAATAGCAATTCTCTTCTTTGTTTCTTAGATGGAAGATAGATCTTTAAAAGAATTTGCAATTCCCCCCATTCAGAAAGACCATAGTTGCATCCAGGTATTCTTTTGATAATGACATTGATGTTTTGAAGTTAATAAAAAGTTTTCTGCATTTTTTGATATCTAAAATCCCATTTAAGCTCTGCGTGCTACTTTAGCTGGCATCTTAGGACTGGGTTAAGAAGCTGTAAACATTATGAAAGATGCAAGTTACTGAAATACTGTTCAGATTTTGGAAACATATACCATTTTCATGGAATTTTGAAAAAAATCAGAAATATGTGCATCTAGAAATTGCAAATTTCCTTGGAAGACATGTGTCTTAGCACAGAAGTTACCTTATCTTGAGAAATCCTAAGCCATTCCTGGGTCTACGGAAGCTGATTGTACAAGATCTGCAGGAGAACTCTAGCACTGTGGCACTCCCAAAAGAAACCTACAAAGTAATATCCAGCATTCCTAAAAAATTCCTGCAAGAAATAGTTCTTAAATGGAAGTTAATCAAATGAGGTACCATGGACACAACGTTCTTTGCCTGTGGTGGGTTGACCTTGGCTGGCTGCTAGGTGCCCACCCGGCTGCTTTCTCACTCCCTCTCCTGAACAGAATAGCAGGAGAACGTAAGATGGAAAAGCTCATGGACTCAGATAAAGACAGGGAGATCACTCACCAATTGCTGTCATGGACAAAACAGACTCGACTTGGGAAAGATTAATTTATTTTATTGCCTGTTAAGAATAGAGTAGGATGGTGGGAAACAGAGACAAAACTAAAAACATCTCCCCCTACCCCTCTCCCCTTCTTCTCAGGCTCAACTTCACTCCTGTCCCCCTCTATGTGAACAGTTTGATGGTAGGGCCAGAACCTGAGCACTGCAGCCATTGCCGGTGTCAGCTCTATGGATCTCAAGTAATGAAACCACGGTACTTGATAAGTGACTCCTCATTTTGGGCATGACTGTCTTTGGATGTAAGTACTTGCAAACAGATCTTGAGACATCCCTGAGCATCTCCAACCTCAGGTGAGGATGAGGGGAAGGATGTGCAGGTGTTCAACACCTGAAATTCAGACCCAGGGAAAGTAAGGATAATCACTCAATTGTGTGCCTCTCCTTTGAAGGTACTCATAAAAATGTGGCCTTGGATGAGGTACCAAAGAGCAACAGAAAAGAAGCTCGAGCCGTAACATCTCCACCTGCCCGTTTCGTGTGGCAGAGAAGCCAAGCCCAGAGGGTTCAGCCTGAGCCCAAGCCGGAGCCAGCCTTTGCCCTTAAACAGTTTGTTTTCCGTTCTGCATATATAAAATAACTCCTATCCCTCACCTGCCTCTCAGCACTGTTGTGCAACTTCATGAGAAACGGCAGCAAATGCATCCCATATGCCATGCCCTTCGCGACTACGCCAGCGCTCGAGCATCTGCTGGGAACTTTTGCCAACAGAATCAGTGCCTGTGGTCCAGGTATCATTTTCATTATTAAACACCGAGTTATTTAATGTCAGTATCAAGTAGGCTGCTAATAGTCAAAATTTGCCCAGTCATATTTAACACAAGTTTTTTCTCTCTCTCTGCTTGTCCCATCTGTATTTCCTGCAGAAAATAGACTACGGAAGGGAGCATCCACATACCCTAACATACATAATATGAAAAGCTAAGTCAAAGGCCATGGCAAAATCTCTGTACTAGTAATGTGCAAAATAAAGTCCAGTACTATCCATATGAAACGGAGACATCTGAATTTATTATATTAAATCCAAAATTTAATCTATATAATAATGCAGATGATAAGTTAAATAGTACTCTATTTCACTTACAGAGAAAAAATAAGGAGGACTGAGTCAACCACGTTAAAATTTAAATATGCAATTTTACAAGTCTTGATATTCAAATTTCTTTTTTTTATAACCAGTGATTCCTACCTAACAATCAGAATAATAGCCTGTATAATGTTTAGGAGTCTGCAATTGCAATAATTTAAAAAAATTCTAAAAAAAAAGGTCATCTATTTCAAGATACATTAAAGGCAATGGAAGAAAATGAAGCAACTTCTTTCTTACATTACAAAATCAAGAACTATACCATCTGTGTAGTTTGCCATCAAGTTCACAAATATTTGCAAATCTAAATCTTTATTAGATTTGTCCTGAATTTTAAGTGTCTCTCAGTCAGCTTTGGTCTTAACTAGCTTAAAGTTAGTTTTGTAGAACTTTTTCAATTTGTCTTTTCCTCAGTATTGATACAGTTTGATAATTAGAGTTATTTCACTGACCGTAATGTCCTCTAACATCCAAATCCACAATTCTATAAATTGCAACTAGTTGGCTGTGATTTGAGTTTCAGGGTTCCAGTTAATATCAATTCAAACTAAAAAATATTTTCACAAAGCCTGGCTGTAGAACCTGGACAATCCCCTGCAGCTGTACTGTTAACGCATTTGTTACTTCTTTCAAGGGCAATCTCACCTTTACTCCAGTAATGAAGTTATACCAATAAAAGTATAATCATCGAGTGAAACGGTACTTAAGAATATTCCTTGAAGAAAAAGAAAACATTAATAACTTTTGTAATGCTTTAATTTTATTTTTATCCTGGATAAAGGACATTTTGCATTCTTGATTACTTTTAGCTTCTGAAAAAATAATTGGAATTTCCTATAACAATTTGGTCTTTTTTTTCTTTTTTTATCTCAGCTGAGATAGAGCTTCCAAGTTAGAGCAGATCTTGGTTGCAATTTGCACCAATGTAACCAAGTTTTGAGAAAAAGGCTCACAGAATAAACAAAGAAATAAAGAATCAAGTGTTCTCCATGTAACAGCGGTTTAACAATAGTTTCACTTTATGTGTAGAGCTTTTGTTTCTGGATCTGGGAACAGCATATGGGCAATTCCTCTTACCCTCAAAGGTCAGATTCCATTATATCTGACCTCCACATTACAAATTAGCAAACAAAGCCATTTGTGAGCCTTCACTGCTTGTCATTGTTAGTCATGCAAAGCTGCTGCAATGTGCCATGTAGGACAGTCATTGTTGTAACCCAACTACATGACAATGTATGCAAATAACCAATAGACTGAGATACAAAGAAGGAAACAAGAAGTTAGCATCGATTTTCCCCAGTTGGCCACATCTGTTGGCGTTAATAGCAGGAATATTTAAAATATTTTACAGTAATTTTAAAAAATGTATTTAAATTTAAATTTAAATACA
>NW_009632625.1:0-20051 GCF_000690535.1 Cariama cristata
CACCCCGGGGAAGGGACCTACGCTGGAGCAGTTATTGTTGTCTTTGTGGACATCTGGTAGCTAGCCAAGGTCAATCCACCATATCATGTAATTCAATAATGGAAAAATAAATGAGACAAATTAATGGAAGAAAAGGACTAAATCATAAAAAAAGATGTAGGTATAACTGCAGGACCAGGAAATCCTAAGGTGAACTTTGCTAAAAGCTGAGGAAGTATGTGACAGAGAGCATTCTTTCTCATGGAAGAGCATTTAAAGTTCTTTCTATAAATTTCTGACTACACTCAGAGTGAGAATACCAGTCAAAATAGGTATTTCTCTGGTCTACTGCAGTTATTTTATACCCCAATTAAGGTATTGCTGCTATTTATGGTCATGATTGTGCAATCCCATCTGGTTTTATTTAGCCCACTACTACTCATACTAACAATGTTGAGCACATCAGGAAGAAGTCAGTGAAGGGTCTGGAGCACAAGTCTGATGGGGAGCGGCTGAGGGAGCTGGGGGTGTTTAGCCTGGAGAAAAGGAGGCTGAGGGGAGACCTGATCGCTCTCTACAACTGCCTGAAAGGTTGTAGTCAGGTGGGGGTCAGTCTCTTCTCCCAAGGAACAAGCAATAGGATAAAAGGAACTGGTCTCAAGTTGCTCCAGGGGAGGTTTAGATTGGAGATTAGGAAAAATTTCTTAACCAAAAGTGTTGTCAAGCATGGGAACAGACTGCCCAGGGAAGTGGTGGAGTCCCCATCCCTGGAGGTATTTAAAAGACGTGTGGATGTGATGCTTAGTGACACAGTTTAGTGGTGGACTTGACAGTGTCGGGTTAACGGTTGGACTTCATGATCTTAAAGGTCCTTTCCAAGCTAAATGTTTCCATGATTATACTATTGTAAGATGCAGAGTCAAGATCTGTGTGAGTGGTTCCACTGACTTCACCAGGGATTCTTAAGATGTGAATGTTTGCCAATCCATGCCTTAACGGTGAAATGATTGACTGTGATTTCCTTGCCTGGAATCAAATTTCCAAAACCTTCACACAATCACAATGCCTACCACACAGTTGTCTTTATTGGACTTGGCAGAAAACATCACATTAGAAAATTATCATTTTTGAAATTACATTTGAAGAAATTAAAACTGGAGCATTTGGATCTCATCAAAACATTCATTCTGGTATTTTTTAAAATGGAATTTCAATGTTCAGTTTGAAATGTAAACTTGTAAAAGAATACTATATTCTACTGTAACATAGAATAGAAAATGTCAGCAGTATGAACAATTTTGACTGATTCAAAATAAATTATTTTTAAAATTGTATCTTTGAGAGCAAAATAAAATCCAAAACTTCATTCTCTTTTGGAATGAAAATAAATGTCAAAATTGAAAAAAATCTTTTAAAATGAAAATTCAGGTTTTGTTATTCATGTGACCTATTTGTTTCGTCGACATCACTGAACTACCGAAGTGCTTAGTTGTTTTGTACAATTGGAGCTCTTCTGCTACAATGTCATCAGTAAATCAGCTAACTATTGTCTTCATCCTAAATAACATAATATTTATTAAAAACAATTGGTGTGAGATCTGAAATAATCTTCTAGCTACATAATATCATGGTCTCACATTCTTATCCTATTCTTTGTCCACACCTGTTGTTTGTTAGATACTTGTTCCAAATTACCTCAGAGTACATTTCTTCATGTGGAACACAGCACAGCAAACCCAGATCTCTATGCAAGAGTTGAGTAGCACTGTATTATAGCTAATAAATAGTAATCAGCAGATTGCAAGAAACAAATAATCAAGGTTCTCCCAGGTCACAAATACCCATCTGCAAAGTATCAGTTGAATCATATCATTATTCAACTACCCATTTAATGTATTTGTAGTTAGTCTTTGCCAAGATATGAAAATATCAGTTGCTGCCTTCCAAAATACACAGTTTAAGAGTAAAGTTCATTTGATGAAGCCAAATTATTGGGAATAATTAAAGACCTTTCTTTTTTCCAAAGAAAAACATTGAACAAGCATATTATTGATTCAATTGACTGTTCATGGTTTATATCCAAGAGTAAAGGGAACACTGCTGTGCAGTTTGTAATTTGGAACTGATTTTCTTTTGTTTGTAATATCACTACTTGCAACGAATATATCAGAGGTAACACAGAATACAGGCAACAAAGCCATATTTGAGGATATTTGTTAAGAAAACAGATGAAACTAGCACAGAATGCTCACTAATGATTACTCAACAAAGATGAAGAATGGTGAATGAGGGTGTGGGATGGTTTGTAGGAAAGTCTAGGTTTTAAACTTTCCTTCTTAGAAACATTACTTCTAACCTTCACTATTCCTACATTCAGCATGATAACACCAGTAATGACCCTACTGTCAAGTCTGAAAAACTAGTGGTGCAAGGTAACTGCTAAATGAGAGCTGGAGGGACGGAAGAGGAAGTGCCAGCTATCTGCTAATGACATCACACCTCTATTAGACTGTTCACTGTGTACTCAGTCTTTTATTCATGTTGATTTGTTTGAGATAAAACATTTTCTTCTACTCAGATCACTTTTCATTTATGAGTAGTGCATCTTTTGGTCAGTTAGCTTAGTGAAAAAGTGGTTTCTTGAAACACCGACTTGTTAACATATTTTTAATTCCTGTCTGAGGTCCTCCCTAAACATAAGTAAGTGATGGGTCACCTTTGTGTTGTAAGCCTTAAATTTTCAACCTCATTGATGAGCTTTCAGAAGGAACAGTACAGAAAGGTCACCAATACATATTTAGTAGGTTCAGTTTCATTACTATGTACAGTGCTTTGATGTCACAGTGGATGTGACAGCACAGAAGACAGCATCTACATTTAAATATCAGATTGGAGAAGAGAAGAGCAAAACAAAGCACTCAACTATAATTAAGTTTGGTTTGACCTATTACAGCAGTAAAGACTGTATTTTGCCATCTAAATTTAAACTTGAATGTGAAACATCCCTCAAGATAAAAGATTTCCTGTCTAAAGTTTAGGTTCAGATCTTCATGTAAAATGAAATGTGATTTTCAAATGGGACTCTTAACAGAATTCATGCTTCCCAATCAGAACAAAAATACTTTATAGCCATTTCATATCCAATGAGGAAGATTTAGATTCTCAGTGTTGTTATTATACCTATTGCAAGTTCCTTTTCCATTATTCTTGTTGGAAGTCCTGACTCTTGAAAGTACATTCATGACAATTGAGAAGAAGAAGAAAATAGAAAAGGAATATTGTCTGTCTAGGTGAAAGAAAATGGCTTGGGACAAGATTTATATTAAAAATTATAAATGTGTCCAGTGAAACAAATCTACTTTATCTTCATTCAGCATAGTTATATGCAACCTCTTGGGTTTCAAATTATGTAACAATGATGATCTCTCCAGTAAGGTGTCATTCCAGTAAGGTGTTTTGGGATATAACACATCACTACATTAATCCACCACCATACACTGATGGGAGATCGGAAAGAATGACTTCCAATAGTGGAACAAACGCATTCAGGAGGATTCACCTACAGCTTGTGTGGATCATCCTTGAAAAATCCTTTAAAACTTGGGTAGGTTGGTTGGATTCTTAACTGGTACCCATTCATACTTTACTGTTGACAGTCTTGTGATAATTTGGTAAGGCTCCAGATTCATTATTATTATGGTAGTGTCCTGCAATGCAGTACTTGCCAATGAGAAATCTAAAGGAAGAGGTAAGTATGCTCTCAAAAATGTACAATGTAATTTAAATGAAGACAAAAAAAGGGATTATAATTCAAAAGTAGGGAAAGAACGTGGTAAATAGTAATAGGAGCATATAATATATTGGTCATTTATGTAAACAGATATATGACTGCACAAGAACATTGGAAAGCTTAATTTACATTTAATCTTCAGAAAAGAGGTCATCATTAATTGCTAAGTGTTATTGCTGTTATCTATTATTATCTAAAGACCAGTGGTGGAAGGCATGATAAACCTGGGCGGTATCTTGACAGTTTAACTCATGTAACTGCTTCTTAAGAAAAAATTACTTTTAAGCTGTGAAGCTTCTTAAACAGAATCTTCATCAGTCTTCACACACTTACCCTCAAAACCTCTTGCTGCAGCGCCTATGCTTTTTGGCACCATGATCTTTGTAACGTTAGTCATCTTAAGACTTAGAAATATGGTGCTGAAAAGGAAATTCCATCACATAAAATAAATTAACATAGGATGGAACTCAACTGATAAAATACAGATTGTTATCTGCACTCTTTACATTGTGGAATGATACAGACACTTTTAAGGCAAAATCTGCTTCATTTTAAAGGGTAAATTTACTAGTGACTGGAGAAAAATGTGGCATAAAATGACTACTTCTCCTCAGTATTTGAATGAAACTTGCAGTGCGTATAAGCAGATATCCTGTGTTTCAAGAACATATCAAGTATGGAAATGCAGTAAGAAGGAGCTGGAGATGTGAGATGAGATGTTATTATTATTATAATAACAAGTATATTACAATATAACATAATACAATAATATATTATAATAATGTAATAAAATAATTCCAATAATAATAATAATAATAATTTGTGTATCTGGCTAGCTGGCAAATCTGAAAAATAAACTGCAAATGAAATTGGATTACTAGGTTAAAATAAACCATATATGTATTTGCATATTGATTTGGAAAATTCACTTATTTCAGCATTATTTTCTCTCCACACATCATACAAACTGGAGTGTTCACAGACAGTGAGGCAGAGTTTATTCAATGTTGGTGGTAGCAGTGCGCATTCTTTCTATATTTGTGTTTCACCTGAAGTAGTTGTCTCAGAAGTGGGAGACTTAGATTTAGTTCCTCCTCCGACAGAAGGATCTGAACCTGATCTACTGCTGTTGAAGAGTGCTAACACTAGTGATCAGGTCATATGCTATTACGGCTGGAAACCTCCTCCTGTCTTCGTGAGACGTGTCAGTGGGCATGCAGAGGACCAAGTAAACAAAAATGATTCTGAATTTCTATTCCTTTCTCTAGAGATGCACTTTTAGGAGACACCTAGACCAGCAATGTGACTATCCCTGGACCAACCTGTTGCATGGTCAGTAGGCCTTCGTTTTCTGTCTGGTAATTACCTGCCATGAAGAGTGCAGCAAAGTGGATGCCTTCTCTGAAGCATATTCAGACACTGCTGGACTCGATGTTCCATATGGACAGACTCAGGTAGTTTCCTGAGAAGTGTGTAGTATCTCTGAATAAACCCCTTAAGGACTACCACTACCTCTCTATCAAAAAAGAGCACCTTCTATGTAGAGAATTATTAAGTCTTGGTCTAAGTGCTCTGAATAATTCCATAGGACTAGATACATACAAGATTAGGCTTCATAATGCCTAAGTTATTGTTCAAAGTAAATGATCTCACCATCACTCCATCACCCCATTAGTGTTTGACAAGTTTTCCAAGATTCTCAATACCGTTTAAACATTTTGTTATTCCTGTTTCAGATGTATTTTTTTGACTAGGAATATATGTGGTATTTTTCCTCTGGGAAACAAAGAATTCTTATGAATGCTTGTGTCCCTGATTCTGTCAAGACAGAACTCTGATCCTGCTTCCATGTAGGAGTAATCTGTGGGACAGGAAAGAAGAGCATAGTCATGGTGGCTGACCATTTCTTCTCAACATGCTACATATGGAAGGAAAATATTCTCAATCAAATTTAAATTGCCTTCCACTGAGAATGTTCTGATTTACCATTTTAATATTTTGCAATAGATTGATGTGAGGAGAGTGGCATATATTATCCCCACAGAAAAAAAAAATTCAGTATGTACATTTGAGAAACTCAACTGTTATTTTTAACCACAGCACAAAACTGGCAAAAAGTCTAAATAAACATTTTTCCCCCTTTTGTATGCCTTGCTACTATCTATGACAAGAATGGAAACAATAACACTGAATTGTTTAGGACCTTTTGTTTGGACACAACAGGAATATGCTCTTGGATAATAGTTGCAAAGTTGTTCATCCAACTGTCTCCCAAATATATCTTCATTTCTGTTACCCTGTACGTTACTCACTTGAACTGATGCTTTCATATCTCCCCCATGCCTCTACATTTCCATTCTGTTCTTTTGTTCTCAGATTGTCTATACGAATCAAAGTACACACAATGAGCCCAGGCACCACTACCTACTTCTCTGCCTTTAACCTCTGTATATTTTGCACACCCTTTTTGTAGATCTCACTGTAGATCTAACAAATAGAATAAGTTACACTTCCCTCCTCTTCCACACACACATATTCAACATAAGGAAATGTTTTATTAGTTGTAAGAATAGTTCTCCCTAGACCCTCATATTAGCAGAAGATGAAGAGACAAAGAATGCAGTGGGCAGGGAATTTGTTGTAAGATGCCCAGTATGATCTCATCTGCAACTCTATTTTGAGGGTGCAAATCTCCCCAGCTTGATAGTATAATTCAGAATAGAGAAAAGATTGATATACTTTCTAGTTAGAGTTAAGTTCCATTTTATGCCCAGTTTTCCTAACTGTTAATGACTAAACCAGGGGCAAATAGTGGTGACTCATGTCCTAAATGCTTATGCATGGCTTTTAAATTGCTATGAGTATCATGAAACTTTAATCTGAGTCTTCAGTAATGGGAAAGGACATTTTATTAGTACTGTCATATTTACATGAAGGGCTGATGTAATTATATGGGTGCATACCATCGTAGGCAGAGCACTTGGAAGTGCTCACAATGGTGAAATAATGGCATGGGTCTCGAAGGCCTCCAGACTGCAGACTGCTCATTGACTCCAGGCTGCAGCTGCAAACTCTGTCCAGCGTGGGAGCAATGCAACTTCTATCACTTCTTCGCGATTATTCCTTATCTGGCCCTTTGTTCTTTACTTGTATTCCCTTCCCTTGCTTGGAATTCTTGCCTTTCTCGTGAAATACTTAATTCCTATTGCTAGCAGCCCGACTATTCAATTGTACTTTCTCAAAGTGATCAAAATACCTCATGCCATATTTAATACAAATGAACTGGTTCACAGATTTTGATCACATTAGCCACTGACTGAATTAGGCTGAGTTTCCTGTAGCTTCTTGCTACTGCTAAACTTATTTTTTTCATGCCTTTAGCCTACTCAGTATATTTAGTTTCTGACTCATTTCTTTAGAGCTCTGAATTCTTTTCTGACTCATTGGGAATCATTTATTCTGTTTTGGTTTCACCAGGACAGGTTTTCAGATTTCATCTCTCAAATGTCATCACTAATGTCTCAAAGTTTGTTTACAAATGACTTTTTGTCTCACAGAGAGGAACACTGATATTAGATGGTGCTTAGCCAATCAAAGCTATTCCAAAGCTTACATGTCCTAAGATATTCTCTCTCTTTGCAGCCTTTCCACAACTTGTTAATTAATGAATTTTTCCCACAGTGCACTGATGGTTAGCTCTTTCCCCTAAGGAAAGAGGTTGCCCCTAAGCTTGCTTTGAATAAATGTAGTATCATCAACTATAAGTATACAAAAATAGCAGGAATCCCATGTGCACTGTCTGCCAAAATTAAAACAAGAATGAAATTGGTCAAAAATGATATGAAGTATCATTAGTGAATGCGGGGTTCTACTTATTTGCCTTCTGGTCCTCAGAATCTAGGATGTACTTGGCTGACATTTTCATCTTGTTCCCTGCAAATATAAAGACAGAATTTTCATTTTGCTTTTGAAATATGAATTTTTCCTCAGTTGGTTCAATGGAAAGACTTGGAAAATTTAAAAGAAAGCTTGCCAATATTATCATTATCATTATGAACTACGTGATAAAAATTATATCTGTATTATTAAAAACAACCATTACAAAAATTTATTACTGGCTCCCAGTGCCATTTATATGCCCTAATGCATCCAAACCATCTGCACAGAGTTGGCACGAATGACACAAGCTTTACAGGAAAGCCACATCCTTCTGGAGCAGAAACTGAAGGCAAGGTGAGATATATGTCAACACATAAAATAACACTGAATATTTAGAATTAGGCAACTGAATCCCAGACTCTGTCTCCACAATGCACAACAGAGTCTCCTCTAAGCCTCTCATGGCCATGTCACAGTGGTGTTTTTACAGCATGACACTGAGGATGTTTATCTATAACCTGAGGAAGCATAAGTGCATAATTCAGTGCTTTGCAACACAAGGTCCGTTGAGATAGTGTTGAAAGACTGTGTAGGGTAGGAAGAACTTGCATGTACCTCGTTCCCCGGAGCAAACTGTCCCCAGCACCAGACAACACATGGCGTGACACACATTGCAGTGCATATGATCCAGGGCCTGGGTTTCAGGGGTGGACTCTGGATCATGGTTATTTGACAGTGTAGATGCAACCTTAGTGACAGCAAGGTTGAGGGTCAGTTCAGAGACAGTCAAAACATCTGAGTTTAGATATTTGCATTGAGTTGCATATATGCGTGCTTTGGTGTTTCAGCAAGTAGAGTCTCAGTTCAGTAGGTGCCTGGCAATATCTAAGGTGCTAGAATTGTTGAGACATAAAAGCAGAGCTGGCAGATATGATTCAGGGCATATAGGGTATACACATCCTTTGGGACTGGCAGCTGGAGATAAGTCAGAACAACTGTATGAAACTTAGTGCGTACTTTCTGGTAAGATGACTAGTCTCTAGACTCCACTGAATAGATCTCTAATGACTGTCAGGGGAGTTTAGACCAACAGTTCACATGCAGTCATGCATGTAGGTATATTTCAAAGTCTTAATCTGGAATTAAACTCCTCTAGAGGACTTTTTTTTTTAATTAATATCCACCAGGAAATTGCATTTTGGTCAAACTTTTAAAAAGTTTCCTTAAAAGGGGAAATTAATAACTTGGAGAATTATTACTAACTTGAAAGTATGTATAAATTGCAACAGGCAATGATGTAGTGTTGTTAGGAGAAAAAAAAGTAAGAGCTAAGCAAAAGCAAGAGTTTCTGTCATAGCTGGGATTAATTCACTCATCATTTCCTCTTATCCTGAACAAGAGTTGAGCATTGAGATGTCAAAAAACCCCCAAAACTTAGGTCAAAAATTTTGAAAAATTTCAATACCAAAAGTGTCAAATTAATATAAACTGTCAATGCACAGTAGTTTGATCTTTTTCTGATTCTTATTTGGTTTAGTTTCTCGTCTGTAGATTTTTATCTTTGAAATGCCATGCTTTAATCTTTTTTTGTGCTGAGAACAATGACGACATGTCAGAATTTGTCCCTTGCTTGGACACAAAATGAGCATTGTGATCAGCTTTTCCAAGGTATCCAGAGGTCTAGAATGAAATTGTTTGGACACCTGAAATTTTCCCAGATGCAAACAGAAAATTTAAAGCTGCAAAAAATATACAATGAATCTCTGAGTTAAGATGAGATATCTCTCTTCTGTCAGTCACTTATAGAAAATTAACAATTAGGATACGTATTTAAAATAGGCCACCTTTTAATAAACATTACATCCATGACATGCAAAATAGTAAAAAGTCAAGTGATTTAAGCAAGCTTGAAATAATCCCTTTTAATACCAAAATAACGAGAAAGAATTTTAAAAACCAAGATCTCAATGTCCTTCAAAAGGCTGTAGTTTGCTTTGTAACTAGGTTGCCAAACGACAAATAAAATATAGTTTAATAAATTTAATGTATCTTGGCCCAAAAAATAAACACAAGTACACAATGAATAGATCAAACAATGTGAAAACCTTGAAAACGTGAGTTAAAAGTTCTCATTAAAATCCCTCTTTTAGTCTCTAGTTATTATGTAGAAGCAATTACAAGTACTTCTGGGATTCATAACAATAGCAGTAAAAAATAAGTTATTAACATTAATTTTCTTTTCAGTAGCAGATCTTGTTTTCTAAGAAGTGGAAAGGACCGCCCACTCTGCCTATTGCAGCTGAAGAACATTTCAAGGTGTCCCATTTTGTCTGTTTCCAAACAGTTTCCCTTATAGTCTGTTTTCAAACCAGTAGCATTTGGTTGCGTCAATATTAAAATGGCAGAATAGGCATATCTATTTGATGTAAATCCTAATCAAAGAAAACATGAAGTTTAACCAACTAAAAAGAAATCAACTGAGTAGCATCATTAATGGGATATAAAAAATTGGTGTTATCAAACCAACATGATTTTAAAAATTAAATTAGAAGTTTGTTTGATAAAGTTAATAGTGTCGATAAGATTCATTTCAACGTAGTAATTCACAATGTTTTAATTAAGAAACCTAAAAGAAGAGTATCTTACTGAAATTAAACATCATATTAAGAACTGACTGATATTTTCTAAATCATGTAAAAGGGGAATTAACGAATGTAATGTAGCCAGATCCTGCAGGGAGTAATCCTGGACCTTCTGGCATTTAACATTCCTATTAAAGGTCTGAAGAAAAATTAAGATGTGTTAATCAATTCCAAAACCAGCATGAAGATAGACAAACTAAAAAATATAAACAAAAATAGACCTAAGTTATGGAACATCCTGGATGATTCAGCAATGTCGTGGTTTAACCCCAGCCGGCAATTAAGCCCCACACAGCCACTCACTCACCCTCCCCCAGAAAAGTAAAAGTGAGAAAATTCGTGGGTTCACATAAAGACAGTTTAATTGGTAAAGCAAAAGCTGAGCACACAAGCAAAGCAAAACAAGGAATTAATTCCCCACGTCCCATGGGCAGGCAGGTGTTCAGCCATCTCCAGGAAAGCAGGGCCCCATCACATGTAATGGTTACTTGGGAAGACAAACTCCATCACTCCAAACGTCACCCCCTTCCTTCTTCTTCCCCCAGCTTTATATGCCGAGCATGACATCACACCGTATGGGATATCCCTTGGGTCATTGGGGTCAGCTGTCCTGGCTGTGTCCCCTCCCAACCCCTTGTGCATCCCCAGCCTCCTCGCTGGTGGGGTGGGGTGAGGAGCAGAGAAGGCCTTGACTCTGTGTAAGCCCTGCTCAGCAATAACTAAAACATCCCTGTGTTATCAGCACTGTTTTCAGTACAAATCCAAAACACAGCCCCATATTAGCTGCTGTGAAGAAAATTAACTGTATCGCAGCCAAAACCAGCACAAGCAAGTTGGGCGTAAACTAGTGAAGTGTTTGAATACAGCCAAATGTGAAGTTAGATGTCTAGGGACAGAAAAGGAGAGCTGAATTTCTAGAATGGAAGTCTCTATTCGGACAATAAATGACTCCTGAAAAGGAGTTTCATCAGTTTCATTAGCTAAGTATAGGTTGCTGGGCAATGGTATGTTCAAAAGACTCTACATAAACGGAGGTACATTGAAGCAGAATAAAAGGTAACCTTACCTATGTGTTCGGCTTTGATATAATTTTATATAAATTTGGTATAATTTGATATAAAACAACAAAGAGAATGATCATTCAGTTGAAAAAAAACACAATATAATTAGAAAACATGTTGTATAATAAAAAAGTGGAAGAGATCAATCTGTTTAGCTTACCCAAATGAAGAGCAACTTGTGTGACTCATTCACTGTCTGATTATTTAACACAGAGTAGGAGATACAAACGGACATGCAAAGTGGGATTATTTCATTTAACTTCAGATGTCTACCAGGTAGATATCTTTATCTAATCTTGTCACAAAGGGATCCCTGTAGCTTAAAAAAGGGTGAACACAAGAATCTCTGAAACCTGTGTTAGAAGGTGTTCACATCAGTCCCTGTCTAGCATCAACTAGGTAAGCATCTGTAGTAACCTCTGCTTAGCAGAGGTGCCACTTTAGTGAAGGAGTGAACAGTGCTGCTAACTGTAAATTTATATACAGAATTCAAACCTACCTTACACAGAAATTTTATTTCTTTTATCTATAACAAACTGAACAATTAAATAAGTACACTGTTAATCTTCACAAAGTTTTATAGGAATAATCAGAAGAACTTCAACAAACAGATTTCTTTCCGCTGGAAAGTTATTGGTGCTATAATGGTGCTATTCTGATACATGTAAGACCAGAATATGGTCCAACAAAAAGATAAAACCATTTTTTCTTGTTTTCACTGTCCTCACTCTGACTGGAGTTATTGTTATGAATAAGTATTTGAACAAAATGATGGCAAAACTAAATGAATCTTTGAACAACAGTTCTTAGAACAGCATTGTGCCTACATATAGATCTAGTTCGTTGGGTGATACTGTAAAAGGTATGTTTAGAGAAGGCTGCAGGAAGGTACTCAAACAATTTCAGGCAATAAAATTACCATAAGATTGAATTTGTATCTTCTCATACTTATTGTACAGACTTTATACTGTTTTGTCCATTTTTTCTTTTCCTTTAATATTCTAATCCTGTGAATGGCAAAGGAAATGAAAGTCTTTTATTCCTCCTGGGCAGAAAGACATCAATTTTAGGTGCAAAAACTCACAGTCATTATTATCTGGTAGCAGTTTGTTGGACTGACTTTAAAGAGATAGTTTTATTGAAGATAAGTCATTCTCAGGAAATGTCACCACCACCACATTTGGTCTACCATTTCTATACATACATGTTGGTAGCTTCAGGAAAAAGACTGAAAAATTAAATGGCTATCATCTCACTCTTGTACGTGGTTTCTTTTTGCCCACACTCAAAGATGACATATTCTGGGAGGGATAATCATATTGACTTTCACTTATTGTATCTGTTCAGTTCTCATATAAAAATTTTTGTTCTCCAGAATTGTCAATCAATCACTATTCCATAAGAATACTTTTCTATTTTAAAAAAATATTAATCTCAGCCTTACACAGCCTGAGAGTGGGTAAACAATTAGTTTAATAAAATCGACCAAACTTCATGTCGTATATTTGACTTGTGGAGAAAATGTATTTTTGAGGCAGATTATCTCATGCGTGGCAGCAGCAGGCTTTGCCTGACCTTATTTGCTCAAGTCGGGAGGGCAAATTTTCTCCTTTCTTAGAAGAATGGCAGAAGGTGCATAGACAACACTTGCTACCAGGTTTCAAATTAGGGTTGTGTCAGAGAGGCACTCAGCCAGGCATGACTTGTGGTACAAATATGTCCTGGTCCAAGGGAGAAAGGACTTTCTGAAGCTCAGAGGTAGAAGTTGAGTGACTTTGCAACCATCAAATGAAGGGCATTTTTCCAAATGCTGTGTTCTGTTTAAAGTGGTTTTTGAGCCCCCCTTATCTACACTGACACTGTGTAACTATGGCAGATAATGAGGAACTCAAACTGAAATAAATGTCCGTGCTGTGGCCTGACTCAGGAAGAGAGAATCAAGTAAATTAGAATTTATGGCTGACATGCTGTCCTTACCTGATCACTTTAACATCAATACTGAAAATGTCTCCACCAGTGGGATAGCCATCATACATATAATAATATGTTTACATTATAAGAGTGGTTTAAGGATAGAGCTTAAGTTTTAATTTGGAAATTTCTTCACTTCGTAGGTTTAAAGGTGAGTTGCAAGTGGTTTGATAGAGAACCTAGTTAGCTAGAGATGTAACGCAGAATGCCATCTTGTGTTCAGGGTTAGTTTGAAAGCCTTGGGCTGTGACTGGTCCGATTCTGCTGGTTCTCGGTCAGGTCCAGTGAGCAATTTGAATTTTTAGCCTAGTCTTCACAGCAATTTAAGGTTTATTCCACAATTATGAAGATCCCCAGCTTCCATAATTGCCAAGAGATATGTGTTTGTCAAGGTCAATAAAGATCATGAGATGCAGGTTGCTGCAGATTAAGTGCAAATTAAAACTTTCTTATAAATGACAGTGCAGGAAAAACTGGAGAAAGTTGGATGAATCTAGTGTGTGATCACCATTAGGAAGAAAATCTTCCAATAAGATAAAACTTTCCTGTTATAGTCACAACAATGTCACAATATACATGTACCTTGTCACTTCAGAAGTGATGGACAATTCATTGCTACATGGTGAAATATCCCAATATTCTCGTTTTTGACAGAAGGGTGGGTAAAAATGCAGTGGACATTTTCAAAGGCTCAAGAAAATGCCTTGGATTCTAGATTAATGAAATTTAATCCCTTTAGGTTGTGAGAAATAACAAGGTGATTTGTTTATGAAGCGTAACAGAGTGGTTGATGTTAGTATGATGTTGAGATGCTACGAAGATGTCCACACAAGTAAGAGACTTTTACCTATAGGGTGGGTTAGCGTAACAGCAGACCACATGGGAGAGGGCTTTATTTTTTTTCAATAAGTTTTTTCATGGAAACAAACAAACACAATATTCAAGGGACATTTCATTCAACTCAATATCATAGTACTCCTTCTCTCTCCTCTTTTAGATTGCCCCTATGCCCTGAAGAAGAATATGTAGGTCCATCAAGCTAAAAAAAAAAACAAAACAAACCCAGACCAAATAAAAGAAAACAAAAAAAAAAAAAAGAGAAAGAAAGAAAAAAATCAGTCTTTCTGTCCAGGACTTAATTGTGCTCTAACCAATAAGTGAATGAAAAGGCCATATAATCTAAATGTCATCCTAACTCTGTCAAAACCCTTTTCAGTTAACTTTAGTGAATCGCACACATGATTACATTTGTTTGTACGTAAGAAGAGCAAAATAAACTGAAACTTGCAGATAAATCTAATAGTAGCCTATTTCTACTACTACTCTTACTAGGAATGAGATCTGCTGCAAGATTAAGAAAGGGAGCTCTCCTAGTATTCTTCAAATCGCTCATCTGGGAAGAAACATGATATTTTCTGTCTTCACTTCCCCTGATTATGAACTATACTAATTCTTTTCACAACATCTCTCATGGGGCATACAGACCAAGCCTGAACAAGGGAAGGAATAAGAGTTGTGCACCTCTGGTAGCTCTGTGTGCTTTGGGAGCAGATGCTACAGCTCCGGATGGTAAGCAGAGAGGAGTAAAGCTACCTTAGCCCATCCTCCCCAGTAAACCACAACTAACCGATACATCTTCAATTTTCAGTGGTGAGTGTTCACAGCAAACGCTTTATAATCAATCTGTGCAGTGAAACAAACTGAAGAATCATGGAAAAAATATTGAGTGAGATGATAGAACAGTAAAACTCCTTGAAGAAAACACAATTTCTACTTGAATGCCCTGTAAGAATAAGAAAGATCTGCTGGTGAATTATCCTGTTTACATCGTTCTCTCAGATCTTGTCTGCTGGTGTAAATCATTTTGTTAATACTGCAAGACAAAATCATGATTGTAATGCTGATTTCTAAGTAAGTACTTCATTGTTGACAGTCCCAGAAATAGTTTGGATAATTAGAACAGATTAGGCAGATCAAAGTTCTTGAAATCACATTTGTATTAAGAATAGTTCTATTCTGTGACTTTTACAGATCTTGCTGAAACCTTCAACATAGGAAAGTAATATGCTAACCATAAACCATGACAATCCCTGTGTAAGACACAAATATTTTCTTTACTTTTTTGAAATTGAATGCTTTAGCATCAGTTAAAGTTTTATGTCTTTTCCCTAGTTTATAGAGAAACTTACATGGAAATATACTAACAATTAGTTCATAGAAACTAATGTACTAGGTACTTTAAATGAAGGCATTATTTCTTTCTTGGTTGTATTTGAATCAAATTACCAGTCCAAAAAAAGGCACTATTTACATATAAACAAAAGAACTAGACTAGGTAAAGGGAAGTTATTTAGAAGTTCGGTAAAGCTTTAATTTTCCTCCATATCTGTCAATTTACTAGATTAATCTGATAATACAAGATCATAAATACATATTACAAAAGGCTCAATGATGAAAGTAAAACCTCAGTTTATAAAAGGTAATCATTTGCAGAATGTTCACTTAAATCACATCTGATAGGCTTTTTGTTTTCCAAAAGGAACTAATCTGATTCATTGTATTTTAGCTAGCAATTTTAGGATTCTTAATTGGGAAATTACAATGAGGCTAATAAACACTGGTATTATACACACTAACATTACCACCTGTTCTGAGTTTTAGGACATTAGAGAGCAAAACATGCAGCTTTTAAAAAAAAAAAAAATAAAAAAATTTTGGGGTACTTCATGTCAGACAACTGACAGTAAAGTCAGCATTTCTGTAATTAAACACTGTATAATACAAAAATGACAGACGATGGCTGTTGACAGGTTTTTTTTCCATTTTGCTCAGAGGACTTCACGTTTTTCTAGTTTAAACAATAATATGGCAATGTCAACAAAATCATCAGGAAAAATCTATAAACAAGCTGTATTTTCATACATTAGTATGGAACTTTGAAAAGCTTGACATAAAGAAAACTTAAACAGATATTATTCTATTCAGAACATGTTCCTAAAATAATCAGTCAGATTTGATTACTGCAGGTGTGGTCTGTGTTCAGAAGCATAATGCTGGTTTATGGTACAGACACATTATGTGACCTCACACCACGGCATCTGATGGAGCAGCCAGGGAGGTGCAGATCACTTTCTTCTGAAAGGCAGAACATTGCTAGGAGAAGCAGAAAGTCTCCTCTAAATAGATGGGTTCTTGGAAATGCACCAAGTTTACCATGCATTTGGGCAGATGTGATGGATGTTAGGATTCCTGAGCTCAGATTCTGCTCTAGAAAAAATTTCTGATGGTAAAGGCAACACTGAAAAATTAAAATCTTTTAAACAGATTTAGCTCAATCATTCAGGAAGACATGGAGGATAAGTGGGAGACAGCGAGGGAACCGAAGAGACTTTAGCCCTGTGATCTACCTGATGACATTCTGTGAAATGTTTAGATGGTAGAAGATTCGTTGCTGCCCCTGTCCCAGGGAGGGTTGATACATACTGCCAGAGATGTGCATGTGGGGAAAAACTGCCCTTTTTTTATCAAATTCAAAGTATTTCACATCGAATATGGCTCCCAAGACATTGATTTCCACTATGCTAAATCTAAACAATGTTAACATTATCTGCAAGCTAAATATGCAACTAAGCTCTTTAAAATGTTTGGATAAAAAGCATGAAGCTATCAAATGCTTGGCAGATGTGTTACCAGTGACCAAACTCATAATAATCTGTTTTACCAGCATGGAGTTTGTTTAGTTGCAACATCAGTGCTGCTGACAGTGGGATACAGCGGGGAGCCTGACATAAAATGTCTTCTTGCTCAAACAACCTACATCATTTCCACAATAAACTGTTGCGGTTGTCAGCTGCAAGGTTACAACTACTATCTATCAGATGCAACATCATTACTAGCCAGTTCCAGATCCTGCAAACTATCAGCAGCAATTAAGGCAACTGAAGGCAGATTCCATGCAAAGGAGAAATATACAGTCAAAACCAATGTAATAGATCAGTAGTTTTGCCTTATACTTTTTAATATACAGAACTGCAAAGTGAAGGGTAATTGTTACAAGGCTAGTTGAGCAAATGCCAAATTCAAGAACAAGGCCCAGAAAGAGACAGCTACTAAATTACTTTGGTTAGAATATCTTTCCAGGTAGAAGAGCTGCAATATGAAATAAAACATCAATGTCAAATCCGGGACAGCTGGCATATCTGTATCTTTAAAACTGGATTGAAAAGGCATTTGTATGAAATAAATATGACAGATTAAACTCGTTGAAGTAAAGCTGGGTTTTTTAACTTTTCTTTTAGTTAACACGTCTGTTCTTCTGTCTTTCAGATAAATGTCAGCTTAACACAGTTTTAAAGTAATTTATCTGTGAGCTTTTCCAATATAAGGAATAAGCATAAGTGTATTGGTGATGACATTAAGTATTTGGCAAAAGGTAAACATTAATGCTTATAATATCTTTATTTTATGAGAAAAATATGCCGCAATACAGACCTCAAGGGAAAGAAGACAGCAAATGTAATAAGATTTTTCCAAGTGATGTATCAACAAAGGCCAAAGATTTTTTAAATATTTTAAAGTTGAGAAGCTATCTTCCATGGGCCCTGGCAGGCAAGGCAATAAGGAAACAGAATTAAGTAGCTTCTATAGTCTTCCCAACTAAAGAAGTGGCTCCAAACCCAATCCTTTTGTCCTTTGACTGGAGAAGGGATTTAATGGGCTTCCATAAGGGTCAACAATGTCAGAACAGGGCAGTTGCAAAACCTGGTGCCAGACTTGGAAGCAATAGAAGGATTTGAGTGGATGTCCTTTTATGCCCAAAGTGCTTATGGGTTAACCCCAGAGATGAAGGTTTTGAGACCAAGATCTGAGAGAAGACTGTTACCATAACTGACCATAAGTTGTTAGTAGTAGCAGATTTGGACTGCTTGCTGGGTGAATTGCTAACACCTCAAAGGCTATTGGAGAGTTGTCTGTTCCCCACACTGACTGTTCAAAACTGCCTAATTATAAATAAGCTCATTTGCAGTCTAAATATCCATCTGAGGAAACCAAATCTACAGGGCAGTGGCACGGGAGATGAAATGCTAAGCTAAAAACTCAATTGACTACTGCTTACAGTAATCAGTGTCTATGGCCTGAAGTATGTGTTATTCATCTGTCTATAAATGCACTAGTAATAAATGAGAAAGGCCAGGAAGTTGAAGGTTCAAGTCAACACTAAATCCTTGCCCTCCACAAAAGAGGAAAACATTTCAACGGATGCTTCCCTTACCACCTACAGCCTTGCCATTGGAGTATTGGAGCATTTCAGTCTCAGAATCCCTGCTCATACTAAAGAACACTAAAAAGTTTCTAGGACTTGATAAATGGGAACTGATCCTGCTGTGCCCTGAGGACGGCGAAGCTCTCTGTGATTGTACAGTCTTCTTCCTTATTTATGGTCAAGCTAAACAGAATATGTTTATAGTCATATCTGTAAAGATGTTAACAAAACAGGTGAGAGTGGAAATCCATCTTCAGATACAGAGCTGAAAAGAGATATCAGGGTAATAGAAAAATATATGCATCTAATATATAGCTAAAGATTTAATGGTATTTACATTTAAATAACTTGCAAGCACCAGAGCTGAGTGAGTTCTTCTTTGTTCATTTGTGCACAAAGCAAAACATGGGCAGAAGTCACAGCTGTTTGGATTAATTTATTTTGTAAATATAAGCAAGATATGGTGGTTTGAGTAAAGAGGATCCACCATTCTTTCAATTAACAAAAAAACTCTGATCTTTGATAGCCATTTGAAGATAGTAATTTGAAAATTAACAGATATATGTTCTTGTGTATAAATCTATAGTGAGATTATGCAATGCGATAAGCAATAACAATATTTACATGGATCTAGGAGCACTTTTTAGGGTCACTCAAAATGTTTATTATGAATAATTGGTCAGCATAAGGAATTTAGTTATAATTCTGGAAATAATTCAACTATATTTTTTCAAAAACCAAATTGCTCATTATTGCATCCACACTTTTAGTTTTTGCTCCAAGTATTACTGCTTTTATGTAGCTACATGTCTTTTCTGGTGTACTGCTGCCTAGACTGAGTCTCATTATATTAGTTCTTAAAAGATTTCATTTATAAAACTTGAAGAAAGCTTTTTTTTTTCCCTATAAATAAATGTTAATCAGTGTCAAAGTGCTCACAAGAATATCCTGCATATCGACAAAGTACTGTTGTGGATAAATACTTTTATGAATATTGCCTCCCTTTCTTGTTCCACAAATAATAGTATCAGAGAACAGCCTATCCCTAAGCTCATGGTGATCATTCATGATCCCTTCTCAGTTTCTAGGTTGAACGAAGGCCTTGAGAGCTCAAAGAACAAACCTCCACATACTGGAAAAGACCAAAATACTCAGTAGCCCGTTATAGAGCTCAGTAATGGGTGGACAAAGATCCACATGCTCTTACTGCACGATACTTAAACCATGAGTATTGCGGATAGTAGGTTCTTTGTTTTCAGTGCTATGGCATATCCTACAACACATGAGTGGTTTTTTCTTGCTAAGGATGTGGGGAATCTAAGTGGATTCTGACTGGCTGTCTGTAACTGATTGAATTAACAACATTGGGGAATTTTTCCAAAGCACTCATTTCTGTTACTGCTTTCACTGCGATAACAAGAGTTTTTTTGAGATTTGGCGGGGGGGGGGGGGGGGGGGGGGGGGGG
>NW_009632625.1:20082-21847 GCF_000690535.1 Cariama cristata
CTGCTGGAAAAACTGTTGGACCATTGGATATCATTTACAGATCTCAACCACTTGTAAAATGTTCAATATATAATGAATGTAAGAAATGTAGATGTGACAAATGTTACCAAAGGCTTGAAGGTGAGGGGGAACTTGTTTCTATTTAAATAATGTTGTCTTGCAGCCGAGAATGTGATAGTCCTTAAACTGGATGGAGAAAAGGTAAGAAATGACAGCTTTCTGCTTCCTACAGTTTAGAGTATGTCTCTTGTTCTTACTTCTAGGACTAACTAGGTAACTTCTATTGTACAGTCCTTAGAAGAAAAACAGAAGTTATATGAGGAACAGAAAATATCTTAAATACTCTTCTGAAGAATCAAATGTCCTCCTGCTATCCTCAGGACTTTGCACGCTCCTGGTTGCTCAGTGGCCCAGCTTTGATGAAACAGGTGGAGTGTGTCATGCTTTTGCAGCCTGTATCTCAGGATGGCTTCCTGCCATATCGGAAATTTGAACCCGCTCAGGTCAAAGACCACTTTGAATCATTTCTCTTTCTGTATGAGAGTCCTTTTCCCTGGGACACCAGAAAGTAAAACCAAGAAACCCCCACCCTCTGACATTCCCAAAGAAGTGCAGCCCAAAGTCCTGGAGTGGATTCACACTGAATCCTAGGTCACAGAGGCACTTATTACATAGCTATATGTCGATGGGAACATCAGAAACAAAACTAGGACTTCTAAAATGTCCCTCCCCAGTGCTTTCCCTTTTGCAGATTTGTACTTTATTTGCTGAAAGCTGCAAACCCCATTTGGAAAACCCTTTGTTTATCTGAACGTTGTATGAAGAAGTATAGCTCCCTAGAATGAGAGATTTCATCACTGAAACTGAGTCTTAGAAGTAGGCAAGCTAGCGTCTGACACAGCCACATGAGCATGCATTTCTAGATTTCCCCAGAAACATATTTGACTCCTAAGGTAATTTTATCTTCTGCATCAGCATTTATAAGTTATGACATCATTAGCTATCTGAAAAGTTCCCTTAAAAATAATTAAAATTAATCACATTTGTGCACAAATTTAGCTTTGAAAGGAACAATTGAGACATGTTTGACAACTCATTTTCATAGCAGCTTGGATTTGCCATTTACATTTAACCTTTAAGACCTGTGGTCCAAATTTTCTTTTAACATAGTCACACAGAAGCATCTGACCAAATAACGCATGCCCTCCCCTTCAAACACCAGAGGAGACTGTGGCAGCTGTTGAAGGAAATTATATTATGTTAACTGGGAATGTGATGAAAAAGGTGTATGTGTGTCTACAAGATTTTTTGTAATAATGAAGACCTGCTGTTTCCCATCATCTATCTGTTTACTTCCATTATACTTAAATATCGTGTTTCAGCCACATGTAAAAACTGCCAATGAAGATTAAACAACTTTACATTGATTTTAAAATCCGTTTTTCAAACTGGTATTTTTCTCTTCACACTTTCCTGTAACAATCAACAGAAAAACTAAAGAAAACATAAATGCATGTAAAAAAACAGACTGTACTATGAATTATATGTATTATAGTAGTGACTTCTACAAGTCCGCCCTTATCTTGCCCTTGCCTTTGCTTTTGCCTTTGCCTTTGCCTTTGCCTTTGCCATTGCCATTCCCTTTCCCTTTCACTTTCCCCTTGCCTTTCCTTTTCCCTTTCCCTTTTGTGCTGGTTTTGGCTGGGGTAGAGTTAGTTTTCTTCACAGTACCTAGCATGGGGCTGTGTTTTGGATTTGTACTGGA
>NW_009632626.1:0-1420 GCF_000690535.1 Cariama cristata
TCTGAATTTTCACTGAAAAAAGGAAGCATGCTGCCCTTCTGCCAAGAAGGTTTGTCACTGGTCTGAAAGGAGATCCCTGGGGATGCTTGGAGAGCAAACCTATCGACAAGCTTACTCACTCTGTAGGGGCTGGGAACTGGAAATGCCAATAGAGCCTTTAAAATTCTTAGAATGGATGCAAATGGACAAGTCAGGTCATAGGAGCATATGGATGAAAAGAGGAGTCTTATGCCTGCAATGTTCCACCGATCTGTTCCTAGGCTGAAATGCAACTGGTATTCCTCCACAGATTCTTCCAAAACCTTCCTATACACCTCATCCACTCAACATGGAAAGGAGATTCTCCAGATTTTTTCCTGGATGGAGTTTATCAGGCCCTGCGGACTCTGAGAAGTGTGGATATTTGCTGATAGATAGGGTATTCTGGAGGAAGCCATAATCAAACTGAAGAGAATGATACAATTTTCATTTACAGGCCTATAGGATCCTGTGGGAGCTGTTATCCCACAGCCAGGGGTTGCAAAACTAGAAAGAGCTATTGCAAATGTGTCAAGAGAATTAGAAAAAAGCCTTTAATGAAACACAGCCCTACAGGAAGAAATCAAATTATTACCACAAATGGTAATATAGGGTCAATTAGCCCCAAAACCCTATTTTAGCAGTACAGGACAGAGTATGTGCATTATTGAATAACAGCTGCTGGGGTTTTTATGTAAAGCAAGACCAGAAAAATGAAACTGACAGAAACAAAAGAAAGACTCCTTTAAAAACAGTACATGAAGGAAGGCAGCGATCTCCCCTAAATCTATCTGCGTGGTTAACATCTTGGCTCCCAGACTTAGGCAGAAGACTGTGAACTAAAAGGATTTGGGTTGTCGTATTCAAGATCTTGCTTTGCCTTGTAATTATATATGTGTCTTTACAGTGTTGCATCTCCTTATGCCCTCGGCTTAGGAGTAAAGTAATGAATACTATAGTGTGACCCTGACAGTCAAAAGAAACGGAGGGACTGTTAGGAAAATCTGATTCCCTAACTCTTGTACCAATTAGATTTTAGAGTACGAAACTGTATGAACTTTCTGAAGATACACATAGTTTACGTCGTATACGGCATAGCCATGGTTCAGTCAGCATGACTGAAGGACCCCAGCTCATTTCCCTCATGTCCCGCTTCTCCTCTGAGGGTTCATTTGTGGAGGAATCACACAAATCAGTCCTCGGGGCTGAGAGACAAGTACAACCCCCTGCACCCCCATATCCCCCTGCCCCTCCTTCTCCCCCACCTCCCCAATATTCTCCCTGTGTTGCCATCTGCCAAGGGAGCTGCATACAACCAGCAGCGCTACCCATTGCTTCTCTGCCTGTCCTGATGTGCTGCAAGATGAGCCAATGGGGATGAAGACCAGCCTGGTTGAACAGG
>NW_009632627.1:0-7298 GCF_000690535.1 Cariama cristata
GATTCTGTGATTCTATTTCTCTTTTAATTACTGTGATTTTTGTGTAAAATACTATGTGCTGATCGCTGTAGTGTGTCTAACAAAATGTTCTCTTATTTTTAGTCTCCCAGTGTTACAATGGCAACGTTTCTTCAGGCTCTTTCACTTGCAGTAGACAAACAATTCGAAGAAAGAAAGAAACTTGCAGACTGTGTGTGATACTCCACTGTTTTATAGTTGTCTGTATTGTTAACACTGAAAACTAGATATTTTTCTTACAAACCGTGCAACTTCTATGTATCTGTAAAATAGATTGTCAACACCTTAAAAAACCTGGAATGCCTAATTAGTTTTTCAAAGCATTCAGTAATAAACAATTAAGAAATTTTACAACGTAGTTTTCAAAATCTTTATTTCAAATGCCAATAAGAGGATTGTAAAAAATTCTTGCTTAAAGTCAGTTTTTGTCTTTTGCAGTTATTAAAAGTGGGCAGACTTCTGTTCCTTGTTTCTTAATCACTAACTTTCTATCCGTGCTTCAGTTTTTATGTTTCTAATTTCTTTTATATTTTCAATAGCATTAGAAATTCAGTCTTTGGATCTGATACTTCTGACATAAATGCACTATTTGTTACTGCTTCTGAAATAACAAGCATGAAACTGGGAAGGATTTGAAGTGCTCAGTGATGACCCAGACCTTTTATACCCACAGCTCTTTATTTTGAAATTTAATATCAATTATTTCTTTTTAAAATTGCATCAGATTCAAAAGTTTAAAATCAAGAGATCACTTAGTTGTATTTTGTAATACTACTTTTTTGTGTTGTTGCAAGGACGCAAACCAGAGTGGACCTCGTTTTTTCACTGAAGAGTAACTACAATGTGTAAGAAAGGTTCTTTAAAATGCATGAAGTTTTTGTTTTGTTTTATAAACATGACGTAAAAGTTACAAATCATCTGTGGAGAAAAATATTTTGTAGTGCAAAAGCCAGGAATGTATGCATCCAATTCGTAAAAGAACAGAGTCAACTTTTTATATGGTAAATACATACCCTATATAATATTGGTTACAAAACTATCAACTCTTCTTTTTCTTTTGTATTTACAAGTATTTTATTTGCAGCCAGCTGATAGAATGAAATGTTAGGGGAGTTTCCAGATTACAAGTTTAATTTTTTTAAAATGAAGATAAAATACTGAGATTAAGTTGATGATATCCAGTTAATGCATGCCTCCTAGCTGTTGGTATTGGAAGTACTTTAATGATAGTGCATTTTGTTACTTCCTTGTTTGTATCTTTCAAATCAATGTTATACTATACATTCGTGAGATGAAAGATTTTGTCATGAGCTGGTTTTATTCATGAGTGCTATAAACTGTGCATTAAAATATTGCACAGGACTTGTCAAGTGCTTGTAAATGTTTTATTGTGGCATCTATATTTATGTAAAGAGAACCTCTTTGTTAAGTCTGTCTAAGTGTCTGTTCATTATGTTACTTCTGACAATAACTTATTAAATACTATTCCCTATCTACCCCACCCCCCAAAAAAAAGAGGGGTAGGTGGGGGAAGATTGTACCAAATTTGGTCATTTCCAATTGAATACTCTATTTTTCCCACAACAGTGTTTTTTGCAAATAATGGTACATGCAGGAAACTTCCATAAAAGCCAGATATAGGAAGACTACTGAAAGGCAAAATTTTATACAGACTTAGTCCATAGTGGATTTGTGGCTTTTAAAGTAAAGAGATTTAGACACTTAAAATTAGTATTCATTCAATACAGGTGTATATTATTATGTGTGCCTGTCTTGATGTTCCATGTAATAGATATTGGAGTACTTCCATGGTAATGCAAAATCATGGAGTTATTTTCTGGTCTGGATTTGAGATTCTTTAAAAACTGTAGAAGCTCCACCAATTGCAAGTTCTTGAGTATGTTTCATTAAGGATATATACATTTCCTCTCCTTTGAAAGCAGACCTTACTAGTGCTGCTTCTTTGGTCTTTCTGTACCCTGATTGATTATATCAAGGCTATAAAAACTGTGAAGACCAGCTGTTCCTGCAGTTTACCCCTTTTGCCCTCATCATTCCTTGATCTGAGATGATATCATTTTCCCCAGCCATGTGGTTTACCATTTTATTGGCATTTAATAGATACTCCAAGTATTTCTACTCAAACTAGAACATGCTCTTATTCTGAGAGTTCGGCATAATTTAGAGACCATTTTTAGTATGTGCAGTTTTGCTAATACATGGATTTGTGCTATTACTGGCTATAGTTTAATCTTTTATTAAAATCCTAGTTAACTAATTCTGATGAGTGATTTATTTTAGGTGGTAATTCCAAAAAGAAAACTCTCAAAATGAGGGAGGCTTATTTCTCCGTGTTTTCCAGTTGTGTGGAAAGTACTGCCCTGCATTCCCTGCATAGAATGGGTATTTTGGATTTCTTTCTCTTGAGAATTTTAGTTCAACAGAATTTTAAATTTTAAAAAACCAGAAATTTAAACTTTGTATATTTGAAGAGAGTCACCTTGAAACAAGTTGTATTTGTTTTGGAGGGAAGTATTTTTTGCTCCTTTTGTTGAAGATATATTCCTTTATATCCAAGAGTACAAAATGAAACTAGACAAGGAACATAAAATGTGGAGCCTTACTACAACCTAGGGATTAGGCTATTCATCTAGAAGAGGGTGCTTGGGAGGTTCTAGACTGAACTGTTTCTATCTTGTATTTAATGACCATCTACTCTGAAGTACACACATTTTCTGCAGAACAGAAACAGATGGTCATATCAGCCCCCATGGAATCTTATTTAGCCTTTTCTTGTGAACGGGTAACAATTTTATTTTAATGAAGGCAAAGATGTTTGTGCTCTGCTTGGATTGTCTTATGAATTTCCAGGACCGCTATAAGGAAGGACACAGGGGATAGGATGAGTCCTCAGAGTAACCTTCTTGCCTAGTCGGTGCAAGTCTATCACATGCTCAAATGCTGTAACCGTGGCTGTTCTGTTCAAAGGAGGCTCAGTGGCCACGCATTAATCCTCTGTTTTCTTTCCATGTTCAGTTAATGGTTATATGGAGGGAATAGTCCTCTTTTCCAGCTACAATTCCAGAACACTTTTTTTATTTGCAAGCATACCTATAAATTAAAACAACCATCTTTTAGCACCAAACAAATTTCTACTTTGTTAACAGGTTGCTTCTAATTCTGCGCAAAGCCACTAGATGGCAAGCAAGAGTCCTTGAGTTTTAGGAAGTCATGTGAGAATGGGAATGCTGACCAAAAGTTTCAAGAGCCCTAGCGAGCAAGACTTTGCCGCAGTGAAAATCCCTCTTCAAAATGTAATGTTAGCTGTAATGTAATGTAACACCATAGAATTTGTCAGCTTAGTCTTACACAAAGAGAGATTCTGGGATATAAAATGTTTTACCAATAACGAGAAGCTGTTGCAGAATTTGATCCAAAGATGAAAAACAGTGAGTTTTCCACGCTATGGCAGACGTTATTTTGTACTGTAGTTTAACCATCTCATCCCAGAAAAATATCTGGGATCTAGGTCATTATAAGCATAGATGATGAAATTTTGAGCCTGGTGAAGGCAGAGACTTTCAGCATAGCACATTAAAGTGCATGGAATGTGGGGTTTTATAACAGTTAAGTAATCCTGAAATAGCGAAGTAAAATCCTTTCTTTTCTTTGCTTGCAAAAAGCAAACATAGATCCTTTGCCAAACTAAGCACTGCTTATTTTATGAGATATTTCTGTGACTAACATTTTTCCAAGCAGCTAAAAGGGTTGATTTCTGATCCAGATCCTATGACATGATTTTCAAAATTGGCGGAGAGGAGGTTGAAGACGGAAAGTTTTTATTACCTAATTCGTCCACTGGAAATTATGCAAAAAGACAGTGATTTTTCTAAATTGAATTGTAAAGGTTATATAACTGTCTAAATCTTTGGCCCTGTGGAAATACACAATTCATTTCAAATGATCCTACTTTCATGGCTCACTGTCAGTGCAGTGTTGCACTTTATAATTTCCAGTTTAGAAAGCGTAGGAGAGCCAAGGCCAGACACTGAGAACAGTGTGATGATTTTAAAGCAAGTTTCTAGAAACCAACAGAGGATTTGTGTTTATTTAATTTACTTATATATGTGTTTGAAAGAGTCGAAGAGAATAAAGTTGATGTGGTCCACTAAAAAGGAAGTGTCTGGTAATTTAATAAAAGAACGAGGCTATAGATGCATGCATTTTAAATCGAGCATCTAGGATTCTTTGTCAAAACTGCTGGGTCTGAAACAAAATAGCTTTGTCTACAAATTTTAATGATGGTGCATTGAATTCTCTAAGGATCATCTCTGAGTTTAAATGAAAGATAATTAAGATCATTAAAGAAGCTAATTAAAGAAGCATTTCTTTGCTCAACTTCAAGCTAGATGAAATTTTATTTCATACATAATGACCCTTTAGTGGAACAATGATTGAAGGTCCAGTGAAGTCTTCTGGGTAGACTTGAGTAAATAAAAGGACTGTATATAAAGCTCTGGTGTTCTGTCCATTAAGAAGTACAAAATATATACTTTGGAATAATTCTCTCCTTTTCCTTAATAAAAATTACATTTAATTCATAATCCTTCCTTTATTTTTATCATTTGTTCTATGCCATGTAAAGAAATCTGCTACTTGCGTCTTTGCTCTGGCATCCTCTGAATGCATTTCTGGACAAACTGCTTATCTTTTAGTTGCCTCAATTTTCTTAGCTGTGATTTTAAATTCATCTGCCCTCCTAAAGGGTGTTCAAAGGATAGACTAGTCAATATTTGCTTGTATTTCATTTGTCTGCTAAGTTGTTCAGGGAACTGGAGTTGTCTGTGCCACTCTCGTCTACTTCCACAGAAAGACAGGAATTAGAGTGCTTGGTGGTATGTTTTCTCTACAGAATTTCTAGCACAGATTGTCACTACTCTGCATTGTCTTTTACTAGTCTGGCTGCCATATAGTGTCTCCTCTTTGCTGCTGCCAAGATAATCTCTCTGGGAAGAAGTTTCCAACTTTTTACAATCTGTATATGAGTTGGTAGGGGAAATAGCATTTTCAGTGGAATGTCCAAACTTGAGTACAATGTTAGTAGTCATAGCAAAACACCTTTTGTCCTTTACATTGCTGCAGTTCAACTTAAATTGAAAAGCAGGATGCAATCTGTTTTCTTCCTTTCTAAGTCTGCATGGATTCTTGAGGCACTGACGTGGTAAGTAGAGGTTGGATAGAGCATGTTTCCTCATAACTTGTTGCTGGTTTGACCTGCCATGCTTAGGAACAATGGCATGATTCAGGCAGGGACCACAGACAGTGCCATGGAGAGAGTGTCTTTCTTCTTGCTGCTGGTCTCAAAGTAGGCAAGAAGTTTAAAGGAGTTCAATTATGATGAAAGACTGAAAACAAGAAAACAATAGCATCTGGAAAGGGATCAAATCAAAAAATCAGATTTTTCTAAATGGCATAAAATTCCAGAAAGTAATTTCAAAGTCCAGCCTGTAAACAACAAACAGCTCCACAGAATAGTTGCAAGCGACACAAAGTAAGGTAGATTATTCCAGTACACTTCTTAACCATTTTTTTGGCTGTTTTATATCTTGAGGGCATTTACATCTGGCATGGATGAATTGGTATTAGCCAGAAAACAAAACAAAGCAACCCCCGCCCCGCCACCCCAACTTAAATCTTTTTTCTCCTGAAGAGCTGCTGTTCGCAAAGACCTGGTGTTTGCTGACATTCAGGGAGAGCTGCAGTTCACAAAGGGCTGCCCTTCGCAAAGAGCTGCTTTTTGCCACTTCTTGCAAAGAACTGACATTTGTGAAGTTCTGCCGAATATAAGCTCCTGTCTCATTTATGTCCCAGTTCATGTGATAGTAGTGTCACAATCTGTGTCACAGTTACAGATGGAAACTTAGACGGTAACTTTTTGAGTCAGATCGTATATACTTTTTAATATCAAGTCAAGAGCTGTTTCTTCTCTTATGGGTTCCTGGAGTAGCCTTTACAGCATACTTTTTTCTGATGTTACATCCTCCCACTGATTTTTTTTCCTTCATTCTTGACATGTCTATTTACCAATATTCTCCTTTAAAAGTAGGCCTCCCAGTGACTCTATAGTATTTCCTAGATTTCCTAAATTTGTGTAGGAAAACATGTTGGGAGGTTTTTTTTCATCCTTTTTAAATTACATTTGATTTTTTTTTGACTTTTTCTTTGTTTTCTATTTGACTATTGCCATCTTCTGCACTATCTTTTTTTCGAGGCTAGATCAAAATGTGCTCAGCAATATGCAGCAAGCTAGATTGGGGAGCACACTGTTTTCCGAGTGACTTTCCTTTCCCCCAGATTTCTTTTGTTAGGGTATTGAAATAAGCTGTAGTCATTAGAACTGTAGAAATATTTGTACAGTAATTTGCTCTGGAATTCCATTTTACATAACCTCAAGCAATATCGTGATGCTGCATATTCTCTGATTGCAAACATGCTTTAAGTTTCTATCCCCAGATGACCATTCTTATTTCTTGCAGTAGTTTGTGATCTCCTCGTTTACGCTGGTGCACTATTCATAGAACTCTGTGGAAGAAGAAGCAAAGAGCTGTAATAGAAATGTCTTTATGGATTTTCGCTGCTAGAGAGAATGATCATCAAATTAATCCATCTGAGGTAATCATTAATGGTTAAATAGGGCAGTTGCCTTAAGGAATAATGCTAGGCTGGTACTCAGCCTCCTTACCAATCCAGGTGTGAAGAAGTCAAAAATCACTCTACTCCCAGGGAAGTCCCTCATCCTAGAACAACATGGTTGTGCTCCCATTCAAAAGGGCCTGGAGGACCCTGGCGCTATTTTCACTCTGGCTCAGGGTCGTCACAGCAGATTCTGCTTGAGGGACTCTGGGCTGTCAATTTCTCACTTGAACAGAGCTCAGCATCACTTTAAACCCACCTGCAAACATGTGGGTCTTGTGTCAAACCATGATGTGAGCACCACAGCTTGGCGGCCATGCATAAAGCAGAGCAAAATAAACACAAACCTAGGCCACTCAGTTATAAATTTGTCTGATTTTTACCATCTATGGTCAACGAAACTCAGAATCCCATTTTTTCTAGTGTCTTGACATTACATATAGACAGGAGCTTGCTATGTTTCAATGTAAAACTGATCTTATAATTACAGATAGATACAAATAAATGAGCTACAGTAGCTCTTACCTTTATGTGCATTTCAGAGACTTACTGGCTACAATAAATATTAATCCGTTTTCCCACATACC
>NW_009632627.1:7329-10844 GCF_000690535.1 Cariama cristata
GCTTCAGAGGCAGATTTTTTTTCAAATAGTTCATTGGCGGTGAGAAGTGCCAACCAATGTTGTCTGGAATAACAAATACCTCTTTTTCAGTCTAATTAAAAGACCCTTAATGTCACTGCAAAGCTTAGGTCTTTCTTTTGATTTCAGAAGTCTTTGGGATCAGGCTTGGTCCATGGAAAGGATGTAAGAGCCAGAGGTAGATTGAAGCTTCCCTGCACTTGTCCACTGCAGCTCTTCAGAGTCACTAGGGAAGGAGAATCACAAAGAAGAAGAAGAGCCATGAAGAGCTCGTTTATGCTGCACCATACTTGGCCTCTCTCAGCAGGGCCACCCAAAGAGGTAGCCACTTGAAGGTGCTTAGGCTTTTCTCAGTTTTGCTGGAAGAGCACCTGAGTAAGTTGTTTATTGGCAACGTTTTGAGCTGGCAGTCTCTAGAGCTGTCTAGTAAGAGATTTTGCTTCCAAAACACTTTTTTTCAGAGTAAAGACTAACCCTGGAAGAACAGCTTTTCTTTTGAGGACTGGGAAGTCATCAAATAACTTTCTTAAACATTTTAATTAAACTCAGTCTAAAGGTTGATATTTTCAACACACTTACTGCACAAATACAATTGCTGGGATCTACCATAAGTAGAAGTGCATCTAAAGGGGAGCAATGGCCCAGCTAATTTTTCCTGCTCAGAAAAAAGCTGTCTAGGGAACAAAGTTTGTCTAAGAAAGCAGGCCCTGGATCTGATGGCTGTAAGACTATCCTCTCAACTCTGCTAGCTGAATGAAATACAGAACAGACTTTGAAACTGAACTGAAGTATTTAGCTGCTTATTAAGGTATTATCGCTTAACTTTTTGTGACTGTTTCCAATTCTAGCAATTATTTTCTTAACTACATTTTATTGGTATAAAGCTGAGGTTTTTTTGTAATCTTGCCTTTAAACTCTGTCTAGTCTGTAAATATACATAAAATACTCCTAAAAACTAACTTCATGTTGCTTTGGCAAATACTCACACATCACCTGCACTAACGAAGATATTAGTGTACACTGGTTTATCCTTCAGCTGACATATTCTAGTCAGATCAAGTCTGTGAACTCATCTTGCTCAGATTGCAAAGAGATCACTATAGGGTGCTATTAGAGGCAACCAGACGTGGTGAAATAAACATCTGTGCATGGGTTATAAAATGTTGGCAAGCAGCTTTAAAGTAGAAAGCGTTGATAACTTGGGAACACTCAAAAAAATTTGACAAGTTCTGATTCAGAAAAGTGTTTATCTGGAGTACTTCAGTATAATCCTTTGCTTGAGTTCCTCAGGGGTGCAGGAGACTACTTCTGTGCTTGAGGTTTCGTGCCAAAGTTAGGTTTTTAAAGGACATAGTTCCAAAGACTCTGACTGTCTAAAAGAGCTTTCTTGTAGTAGATTATTTTTTTTTAAGCAGCTGTTTTGTCTAATTAACACATCTACTGTAAAGCATCTCATCTGTGCTGCTCTGCCTGCTCCTCTTCCACTTAGTTCAGGGAAGGCTTGAGTTTCTAATGGAATCTAAATAAAAGACAACAGAAGAATTGTCATGTGTGCACAGAGAATCTAAGGTGTGTTTTCAGCTATTGACTTAATTGTATTGCTTTTGTTGCTTTCTGTTTCATGAATTGCTCCACTGTACATCCCTTCTGACATTGCCAGCTAAATTGTGTGGCCTTATTCCAGTGTTTAAGCACCTGTTATACCACCACTTAAGTGCCAAGCTAAAATTAAGTTTCTAGGAATACCAAAGTCTGCAGCCTTGAAAACATATTTACAAATAAAATATGATAAAAGGAACTTTGGTAACTTTCCCTCTCCCTAAAGGTGTGTAAACATGGCTGAATTGAAATCTTGAAAAAACAAACAAAATAATAATTTCTTGAGCATTCTAGGAAGGTTCTTGCTCAGCCCAGGGAATTATGCAAAGCAGACACTAGGACTGATAAGAAAAAGGGTATGGCAGTGCATCAGAAACTGTACAACATCATTGGAAGGTGCAGAATAAAAAATCTGCACAAAAGAATATATAGATAAATACTGAGATCATTTGTATGAATAAATACTGAGATTGCTGATACAAACCAGGAATTTTCCCATAAAGGTGATGACTAGGCAAGTAGAATATTTCTTTGTAGAAATAAGTACTGAGTTCATTTGTATGAATAAATACTGAGATTGCTGATACAAACCAGGAATTTTCCCATAAAGGTGATGATTAGGCAAAGAATCCATTTACATGTGGTAATTATTCACATGTGGTAATCATACTGTGCAAATTAGATGAATGACTGTACAAGATTTTTCAGTGAGAGAGTGTGCAGTAAAAACTCACTGACTTAAACTTTGGATAGTTATAATTATTATCCTTTCTCAATAGAAGCATTTGGAAACTTGACAGAAAAAGCAGCCTGACAGCAAGGCTGGAATTTAGCTGGAATAATAATATTACTTTGAGAATTTTGTGTGGGAGACTTAACATGTGTTCTGGTTTCCTCTTTCCTCTCAGGAATATAAAACAAATATTGGTATGGTGCCATGGGAACTAGAACAGCATTTGCTTTTCTGGAAGCCCTCTTTTCTGCGTTAACTTGCTGCCAATTGTTGTTCTAATATGCAATTCTTATTTGTAGATTGCATAGTAAATATAATGTAGAACAATATTTCTGAAACTGAACAGTAAGTTATGTCAAACTTTCATATAGCTAAATCCCAGAACCTTTGGGGAGTGTAATCTAGCTCTAAACGGAATAAAATATTCATGCCAACTGATCGCTCCTTTTACAAGGAAACCAAAAGTCAGGTGCAGTTATTCTGAAGTTTTTATACCAGAAATCTGAATTTCTTTACCCACATCAGGGGTTACTCCTTTCTGAACAAACTATACACAGGTTTCTCACAAAAAAAAGTGAGTAACCAGAAGCAGAATTGATAAACTTGTCCTAGAAGCATTAACTTTCTGCAAATGCTTTTTTTGAAGAAATGAGAAGACAAGAGCAAAAATCTTTGACTTGGGAGGAAAAAATAAACCACTCACAAAACCAAAAAACAACCCAAAACCACCCCCCCCCCCCAAGCTATTTTTCCTACCTCTTTCTGAGGAGGATGCCAGAAGGTAGCTAACTTTGGTGGGCCTCAGAACTCAGGGGGATTCCCGCTCTCCCAACCTGCCAGGTGCAAACCTGCTGCAGCTCCATGTCCCCAAGTCCAGCCAATAGCGAGACTGAGCGTGTATGTCCAATAGGACTATTAACACAGCGGACCCTACAGATCACAACAGATGGAAACAGTGTCTGTTTTGAAGTTTGTTAGCATTCACACACATAATCAAGCACATCCACAGAGACAATGGCTAGGAACACGATTTAGTAAGTCAGGGCAGAGTATGGTGATTGCTTAGTCAGACTGAGCAGCCACGTATTTTTGAGGTTCCTATATTTTTGAGCTATTTTGAGCCACCTATATTGACGTTCAACAAGGCCAAGTGCTGCATCCTGCA
>NW_009632628.1:0-5126 GCF_000690535.1 Cariama cristata
GCCGGGCAGCTTTCCAGCCCCTTGTCCCCCAGCCTATAGAGTTGCATGGGGTTGTTGTTACTGAAGCGCAGGAAAGTTCATGGAGTGTGAAGTCTGCAGAGAAATAAATAGGATTGCCAGTTGGTTCTGCCAGACTGTCTTGGTTAAATAAGCAAAATGTAGTGTTGAAAACCAGTCTGCAACACTGTGCTACATGGCTGCAGTCACAGAGCCCAGGAATCATGGCTAGAAACAGGGGCAAGGCAGCAGCTAAACCAGGAAAACAGCACAGCTTTCTTGTAACCTCGCCAACCAGGACAGTGCAGAGTTAATGAATCAGTGAAGAAGTCTGAAAACTGCTTTCCCTGTAGACTAAATAGCGTATTAAGAATCAGAAGATGAAATTTATAGGTAAATCTATCTTCTTCTGCTGTCTCCAGACAATGAAAGAGATATGCTTTTCCTTTAACATGGCTACTTTTATTTTGAAATTGGTAGGTCAGATCCTGGATATTGGACTTGCACTACAGAGCTTTATCTGAATTGGAAAGATGGCTGTCAATAGGGGCAAAATTGTAAATGTGACATAATAACTCTAGAAAAAATATTGTCACACTTGTAATAACACAGTTCTCATTAAATATCGATTTCACATTCCAAACCAATTTGTACCATGCTGCCTCATGTTAATATAAAAATACATGTAGTTAATTTCAGCAGCAATTAAAATAATTGTAGACAGAAATAAGATGATATTTATAAGCAAAATAGAGGAACTCTTCTCATTAATGTTCTTTACTGAAGCCTCTTTAGAGAGGTGCTAAATCCTTCCTTAAACAGCATTAAGAGTGTTACTAGTATTGTTAAAAACCTTCTTTTTATGAAACCCACAAATCCTTTGAGCTTCTCAGGGTTGCCCATATAGTATCCTACTAGATTCAAAACTATGCAGAATGCAGTTTTCTAGAAGTAATAGCAATGGTCTTTAGAAACAGCCAACCAAAAACAAATTAATAAAGCAAGGGAAGCACTGGAAGGTGCAGCATCACAGGATATTATTTCTAACATTCTTTGCATAAAATTTATGCCAGATTCTTCATTTGGAAAACCAAGAACCCAAGTTACATTTTTTTTTTTCATTATATTTTGTCCACTTTTTAATTTCAGAATTCTCAGACCTTATATAGAAGGATCTCTAAGGAAGGTGGATAAAAAGTTTCTAGTAGTTACTTTTTGTACAGAGTTTACTGTTTACTTACTAGAATTTTGTTAGACTCTTTTAACTTGCCTCTGTCTCCATATGTATCAGATATGAATTTTGTAGGAAAAGTTAGTGTTACTTGCCATGCTACTTTTATCCTTTTGTTGATATTTGTATTTATGGCTATAAGTAACATTTAACATACTGTTATTCTATCTTACAGAGCAAGAAGAAAGTAAGAATAAAAATGTATTCTCTCACAGTGCATAAACTTTGGGCTTTTTAATCGAATCACTTTCAAAAATTAAGGCTCTTTATTGTGAGGAGAAGTTACAAAATAATGTGAATAAGTTTTTAAAAAAGGAAATTTTTCTCCACTACAATTCATCTTAAGCAGTTTACATTCATGAATCTGCTTCCTCTTGCTAGTAGCTGCCTAGTTGTAGTAGGTGAGGATTGAAGAAGAAAGCGTCTTACAGTGAGGTCTGGCAGAAGGCGGGATAGAACTGATTTTCCTGGGCAGGTCTTGTGTGATGGTAGGAGTGCTGCTTAAGCCAACATTTTCATTTTTCTTTTCTTTTTTTTTTTTTTTTTTAACCAAAAAATATGCAAAAACAACAAACCCTGAATTTCTTTCATTTGTTCCTTATTTCCTGGGTTCCAGCTTGATGATTCTCTCAGGACTTATGCAGTTGCGACTGAATTTGACAGAAATTCTATTTGATATTCTGATAATAAGTGGCAGAGAAAGTCACATGAGGAAATTAATAGCTTTGTCATCAGAACAGCATTTGAATAATATGTGATATCTAAGGCCTTGGGCTATCCAATTAATGATGAAAAAAGAACAGCATATCAAATAACTGTTCACTAAATGAGAACCATCCATTTTGTATAGGAAATGAGGAAAGGTTCTATGACAAAGGAAAAATATGACTCTGTTAATTTAATAGTGTACCATAACATATACTCACAATATTTTTGAATATTTTGAATACTTTTAAGTATCTGTTGTGAGAATCATAGTGGCTGAAATTTTGATCACTTGGTATTTGGGGTGGCTGTTTTCACTTGATAAGCTTTGAATTTCTCATTTACATGGGAAACACTGAGAGGGAGACCACGTGAGCTTTCCCTGTTTTCCTTCTCACACTCTCTTGCAGTGTGTTAGCCATACACTGTCAGATTCTGTTAGAGCACATCACATTATCCCTGGCCTGATGTGACAAGACAATACGAAGAAATGCAAAGAATACTAAACCAGTACATTCAAACATTCCTGCCTTACCCCTTTCTAATAATTTCAAGTCCCTAATAGATATAATCCGAGCAGACTGTTTGATCTTCTCACGGCAGTAGTTCACACTGCTTCTTAGGGTTAGCTGTTATAGAGATCCACAGTACTGTACTGTATTTTTATGACTTTTTTTTTCTGGGAATTTAATTTCAGAATGCAGAAACACATGTATCTGGAACATGCAAATACTAGAACTATCATCAAAGCTTAGACTTTGCCAAGTGGTACTATACTTACCTGGTTGTTACTTGATATCTGATGCTTTTGAAGAATTTTTCTACTATGTATTTGGTCATCTTTTTCATATATCTGAAATAAATATAATGGTTGCTGTCATTTGGCCAACAAACAAAGCTTCAAAGCTATAAAAGAGTGGGGCAAAAGAGCTACTTCCATCGTAGTTCCTATATGTGATAGGACACGTACTTAGAACAGGTTCAGTTTATACACAATTGTGGGCTCTGGTCTTATCATTGCCCCTTGTCCTGTCGCAACAGGCCTTGCTGAAAAGTGGCTCCCCATCTTTCTTATAAGCCACCTTTAAGTACTGAAAAGCCACAATAAGGTCTCCCTGGAGCCTTCTCTTCTGCAGGCTGAACAACCCTAACTCTCCCAGCCTGTCTTCATAGCAGAGATGCTCCATCCCTCTGATCATCTTTGTGGCCCTCCTTTGGACTCGCTCCAACAGGTCCATGTCCTTCTTGTGCAGAGGACTCCAGAGCTGAAGGCAGTACTGCAGGGGGGGTCTCATCAGAGCAGAGCAGAGGGGCAAAATCACCTCCCTCGACCTGCTGGCCATGCTGCTTTTGATGCAGCCCAGGATATGACTGGCCTTCTCGGTGGTAAGTGCACATTGCCAGGTCATGTTGAGCTTTTCATCCACCAGCATCCCCAAGTCCTTCTCCACAGGGCTGTTCTCAATCATATCATCCCCCAACCTGTACTAATACCTGGGGTTGCCCTGACCCATGTGCAGGACTTGGTTGATCCTCATGAGGTTCACACAGGCGCACTTCTCAAGGTTGTCCAGGTCTTTCTGGATACCATCCTGTCCCTTAGGCATGTCAACTGCACCACTCAACTTGGTATCATCTGCAAACTTGCTGAGGGTGCACTTGATCCTGCTATGTCATTAATAAAGATATTAAACAGCACTGGATCCAGTATCGACCCCTGAGGGACACCACTTGTCACCAGTCTCCATCTGGACATTGAGCCACTGACCGCTACTCTCTGGATGTGACCATCCAAGCAATTTGTTAACCAGTGAACTGATGTTCTCTATTAATCCCTTCCTTTCACAGAAGGGGAAGGAGAGGAGAAAAGGAAGAGAGATTTATGGGTTGGAAAGTTAAAACAACTTTAATAAAACAATAACAATGAGGAAGAGTATAAATAATACTAATACTAATACTACTAATGATAGAAATAGAAATGTACAACACAAATATCGAGCTTCCTGATGATGACCATGGGATTGCGTGCTGCGTCGCGGCAGCTTGCAGTGCTCACGCACCAGTGCAGGCACCCGGATGTCCTGGACTGGACTCTGCAGCCAACAGGAACCAGATTCAGGAATACACAGATTGAGGTTGGAGGCAGAAGAGCGAGCACAGTCCCATCAGGATGTTGTCTATGAAGGAGAGAGAGCTGACCCCTGTGATCCTTTAGCTTTATACTGAGTATCCACATGTATGGGATGGAATACTTCACCGGTCAGTCCCTGGTCACCTGTCTTGTCCACAGCTTCCTGTGCTGTGACCCTTTTCTGCCTTCCCCCCACGGGGACCCCAGGGGAGCCTGCAGGCAACAAGCACGCACACACATGGGCCTTTCTGCATAACAGTCCTACTTCTACCCCAGCATCAACTACAGATATTAAGCACCATCACCTCTAAAAGCAGGCACTGCCTGAAAAACCTGTAGTCAGCTTCAGAAAGTGCAGTTAATTAGAAAAAAACTTAACTGAAGGAAAATCTACTGAAAGGACATATGGTCCTGTTTTAGCCAAATCAGGATACCTGGTTTCATAACAGACATTGAGCTTCACTTTTTCAGTCTACCTACGAATGCAATAACATGAAAGATAGTTGAAACTTCACAACCGTAGCTTGTATGTTAGCTCTATGGGAAGACTCTGCTTTTAGTCCTGTATTTGCAAGCCTGCACTTGCAAGTCTGAACACTGACTTGCTCCTAATAATTTTCTTTTTTACTATTCTCATTCTTTTTTCTGATTTGTTTTATATTTTATTTTCCTGATCTATTGGTTAAAAAACCTTTCTGAGTGTGACCCCAGATCTGTAAGCATGTTAGCCTCATACTCCATTTAAAGAGTAGAGCTGGCCAAAGGCTGGATTTTTCTCCAGTTCCGAGGGATAAGTTATTTACATTATTCTGCAGTTATTTTTTTTAAAGGCTGTTTATATTTTTGCCCCTGTTTTTTGATAGTTAGATACCCTTTAAAGCATTTTCAACAATTTCCTTCATTTCATAGTTGCTGCTGGTGAGAAAAGGATTCCTGTCTCCAGATCAAAACATTTGTCTGGACCTGGTTGCCCTCCATGCCATCAAACATCTGCTGTACCTTTTTGTAACTGCCTTGTGGTGCGAAATGTTAAATGTCATTGAAATGGCAGTCTGTGGAAAG
>NW_009632628.1:5157-18660 GCF_000690535.1 Cariama cristata
CAAATAAATGTATGATCTGTTTTTCTAGGATTCTGGCAAGTACCCTGGTCAATGCACACAAATACAGAAAAACTGTCTGTCTTCAGATTTGTCTCCCTTATTCAATCTTTAACATTGTTTCCTTGCTTAAGTAGTGACAAGTTCAGTAACTACAATTAAACAACCATTCTCCTGTGTCTTTACGTAATTAATTGGGTTCTATAACTTACAGAAAATTTCTATGGAATTTTTTGTTTGTTTGTTTGAGTTTTTTTCTTTTCTTACTTTCCCTTTAATGTACTTCAATGGCATTTTGTGGTTGTTGTTCTAGAACATCAGTATAGTTAGAATAAAAGTATATTAAGCATCTAGGCATGCCTTAGTTTTTACTGATTAAAAAAAAATTCTTTGCTATTGTATTTGAATTATGGACTCCATGGTGAAATGCAAGTGCTGTGCATGATTGTGTAATCTTGATACCTAAAATTATGATGTGCTATGGACATACATTTAAATATGATGTTTGATGTCCTATCCCTGAAGACATGACAGATGATTGTGCAGGTATTAGACATGTTAAAATATCTTGTCTAGCATTGCAACACGGAGTATTATGACTTCACATAAGTGACAGAATTTGAAATGCTATAGTTTCATTAAGAGAGGCAACATCATTTTAGGCTATCTGGGGACTCAGCCAATATTTTTTCCATACTTTTATATTAATTTGTAGCTATTTAAACTCCCTGCCTTTCTCTTTATCCCTGTGAATATCCAAATTCAAATTTATCCCCTCAAAAGATAAAAAGTCAAGATATGAACCATTAGTTTCTTGTCAATGAGACTTTCTAAATGTATCAACAGTTACTTTATTTTCTTTCTTTCAAGGATTTTGCTTCACTTGGGGTTACTCATAATAGTATTTTAGAATCAGTGGTTGTAGGTATCTTATTTCATCTTTATAATCTTGATGCTCGAGTTCACAAAAGCTTTGAAATTTGAAAAACAATTGGGTTTAGCTCTGCATGATCATCATTCTCCCGTATTGACTTTTTGGGCTCATGGTTTTGCTTTAGTAAGAAGGAATCTGGATAGTATGTTGAGTAGAGTCTTTATTTCAGGTAAATATATAGAAGAAAAAGTGTGGACTTCTCTCATTCTGCCCTCAAACATTATTCTTTGCAGGCCAAAAAACAGAGTGCTGGTTCAAGGGCAGGAACTGAGAGGCAGCAATATGTGGAAATCAGTGGAAGTCTAGACTAACAAACAACCAAATAAGAAATGCAGGATTTGACCTCAGATGCAGAATAATCAGTATGTGAAATACAGCTTGTGGTATTGTTTTCCTTACTGATGCACACTGAAATTTTGATTACTGGATGATGGTTGGGACAGAAAACTGGTATTTTTTATCTTAATTTAGTTTTTTTTTCAGGCATCAGTTGATTTTGGTTTTAGCAGATTATTTTGCTTTTATTTAGAATGATGGGAATGTCTCTGGATAAAACGCATAAGATATATAATGCATGTTTGTCTTGCATTGTCAATTTTGTTTTGCCCATTTTCAGTTGTATTTGAAGTTAAATTACATGTTTGATCATATTATTCATTGAAGCATGTTTGGTTTTTAATGTTTGTGGGTTAGCAGTGTGTTATGATGAAAACCGTTATTTGAATTTTTATATTACACATTGAATTATGAGCTTTGTTCAGATGAAATAAAATTGTCTAAATGCATTTAAAACCCATATAAAACACAGTTGTTTATTTATGAAGTCTTCTGAAGATTAATCCAGAACTAAAGACTTAAGGTATAATATATAATGGCAAAGGAATGTATAAGGAAATAAATTACTCTAGATAGGTAAATACATGACAGACGAAAGCACAGCCACCAGTCGTGTTTTGGGACTATATGCCATTACCCTATCATCTTTGTTTTGTGTGGAGAAGAATTATTACTGAATGATAAATAATTTTTCTTTCTTGTACCTACTGAAATTCTTATGCTTGGTCAGATCTGTGGCCCTCTGGTCTTATGCTTTGTTTCATATCCTAGATAAAACAGAGTTTTCCAGAAATTCTAGTTGATCATCTACAAAATCATATATTCCATGATAAGGTCATGTGGAAACTAGTTTAAACCATGATGTAGGAAGCTAAACATTTCATTTAATACACCTTCACTTTTCTTTTTTATCATTCTTTCTCTTCCTCTCTCTCTCCCCCTCTCTCTCCAATATTTGATTTGAGGCACTTTGGAGTTTGCCAATATATGAGACAGGAAATCAAACAATTTGGATGCATACTGTAAGATGGTACAGACGGTCTTCTTAGATGTCTCACTAGTAGGTCTTTTCAAGCATTTAGGGTCAAAATGATACAGAAATTTTATGACCAAAAATTATATTCAACCAGGCTGACCTGGGAAAACAGGGTTCTCTAAGTCCTTTTGAGAACCAAACACATGTATGAAGTCCTTTAAGTACCTCTCAGACAGTTCCTGAGAATAGAAATTCTGATCATAGGTTATCATCTGAGGAATGGTATCATCTTCTTGAACTTATTGAGTCTAATATGAGTGGAGCAGGGTGAAATATGATGGCTTGTGATATATAGGAGATTAAATAAGAAATTTTATAGCCCTTTCTGAACTTGATGTTTATGAAACATTGTAACTCCGGAACATGGCTTTTTGAACCTTCCATTAATGCCACTTGTTGGGAGTCCTGTCAGTGACTAAATTTTTTTCGAGCACACATTCAAGAACTAAAAATAAAAACTTAAGCAAGCAGTTTTTGTTGAGTGAAGATAAGTAGAATGTTAATTTTTTAATACCATTGAGACTTTAATGGAGCTTCATTTTCAAAGTATCTGAGCATGAAAATATCATTTCAGCACTGAGTTAAACGTACACAAAAGGCATTCTGACTTATTTTAAGTAGGTAGAGCTAAAATTTGTTCACATTTCACAGTAGCTCTGTGATTTTTTTTTTTTTCCTCTGGAACACCTGGCATTGTTCTGGAGCTTTCTATGTGACTGAAAGGCATAGAGACAAGAGGCTATTCATTGATGATTCTCATCTAGTGGCACTCACCGATCTTAGCTGACATCTGGGAGGCCCTGCCAGGAATAAATTGGTCTTTACTGGATGATTGAAAAGCAGCATATTTAGACGCATATTTTGAAGTCTTCTGTTTTGATGGCTAAGCACAGCTCTGGCAAATTTCTGAATCTGAGAAACAAATCTCTTAACTCATCTGCCAGGTTACTATAACAACCTGAGTGTTGGTAAAAATAAGATTTTAATTTGCTCTGTTGTGTTTCAGTTACTAATTATCGAAATGTAACCTCCTATTTGGTTATCAGAAAAAATCTGCTATCATGAAATTACTATTCATGATCTGAAACTATTTGTTTCTACCTTTGCTTTCTATGCAAAATGATTTTTTCCATTTTAAGCACTATCTGTCTGTTATACAATGGGATTCCCTGATGTGACCGAGCTAAAAGTATGGCACTATAGATATTGTTTCAAAGTACATTCTTAGTAAACTGTTTTCTAAATGAATAATTTGCATGGGAAGCTATCCGACACCTAGCTAGTATGTCTGTCAGTAATCAGAAACAATAAAAGAGCATGTTGCAGGTTTAATATGTCATTTATCTGCAGATAGATTCTGTTGCACCTGCAGCCTTTCAGTGTAAAAACATAGTGACAGTTTAATATCTCATATTACTAAGAACACTTTGACCACCAAAATAAGTAAATAAAAATTATAATTATAAATATTAAAAAAGCTTTAAAATTCTGTATATTCTCAATGCTTCATACTATAGCCAATAAATCTTAGTTTATCTCTTCATGGTGGCAACTAAGAAATACAGACCTCTACTTTAATATCCCAAGAGACAAAGGGGGCTAGATCTCGGACTCCGTGTACACTTGACGATGAATGTTTGGTAGTCTTGCCATATATTCATAAACATACAACGGTCAAATGTTTAAATCACGACTTCTGATCAGGTAGTCTCTGAAATAAAAAAACTTGACATTTTACTTGGATATTTTTCAGTGCAACTGTAAATCAAAACTTAGATTTTCATATTTGCTTGAATATTTTCTGTGTTTTTTAATGATTCTTTGCAGTGCTGCTTCATATGAAATAGCTTGTAACCTAAGAAGAAAAAAAAGATTTTAAAGTGTTTATACTTTTTATATAGAAGAATTTGTTGAATTTATTTACTGAGTTTCAAGGCTTTTATATACAGAAAGAACAAGTTCAGGGGGATGTTAAATAGAAACTTCAGGTATGACAAGAGCTTTTTGATATTTAGTTCAATATTTCAAATATAACAGCTTTTCTGTAGACAGAAAAACCCACCAGCCTTCCAGTAGCAAGCCTACGGAAATAAAAGGGATAGTCACATCCTATAAAGCTCCTCCTGATGTCACAGAGGCTGTATAGATTACCTGCTTCCCAGAAGGTTTTGTTCCTGGAATTAAGTTTTCTCTGTATTTCTATGAGATGTGTGCAGCTGTTGATTTAGCCTTGTCAGCCTAACAGACCATTCTTCTATCTGTACTGGAGATTTTGACTGCATATTCTCTTATTTTGCTTTGAACTCCTGTTGTTGCCAGTGGGAGTTTCTTGCATAATGGGACAAATAAAGCATGTCCAACTAGAAAGCAATATGAGATGAGAGATCTCCTGTATGTTGTACTTTGCACTGAATTTATTTGTCAGTCTGAAATACCTGAAATGCATATCTGAGCAATGCCTTATGCGAAGGAGGTTTGATAACTTGTTAAACTTCAGTGACATTACAGAAGACACAAACTTTATCTTTTAAAAAAGAAAACAGGAAGTATTGTATATTGACTTATCTGTTGTGATTCAGGCAATGTTAACAGTTTAATGAAAATATAATGTGAACCAAGGCAGTTCTTCAGTTTATAAAGGTTGACCTTTTCATATTTTAAAATATAATAACCTTTTTAACTGAATCCTTGAAAAAAATGTTGGGGAAAAAACTTAGTAGAAGTAACTATGTTTTTTTTTTTTTAAAAGGAAGTTTCAAAATATTTTTTTTTAAAGGGGGATTTCCTGTGCTCCAACAGATTGACTATTCTACCTCAACAGAATGATAATTACTGTCAATTCTGTAGACTATTCACACTTTCCTTTGAAGTCAGAGTGTAAGTGAACCAAAAGTATTTTAGAGAGGGTTTGTGAAAGAAGGAAACGGATTCAAAGAACATCAAGACTAAATGAACAGATGGTGAATGTTAATAAAAAAAACCCCAAACACGTAGAATGAAGAAATGTGAGTAGATAATAGGAGAATGCAAGAATCTTAAAATGTTGATTGAAGAAATGTTTGTATGGGGAAGAAAGTGGTAGTGAAGTTAAATTAAATTTTCAGTTGTGAAAACCTTCTAATGAAATTACTATTGACCTCTGTATTGAAATTGCCTAATATTTTGGTCAGAATTGTATAGAACAAAGAAGATATATGAAAACTAGTTCACTGACTGATCTCAAAAAGGAGCTGTTTCTAGTAAGGCTAGTGACAAGTACTGTTTCTATTAGAGTTCCTTAAATATTCATTTTTTATACAATAGTATTTAGTAAATGCAAATGCAATTCTGGCTTTTAAACTTACAGATGATACAAAGGTGCTATAGTAACAAATAATGAGGAAGACTGGGTGCTATCCTTTGGTAAGTCATTGTAGTCTAATAGTGTGCCTCTTAATGTTGTAATATACAAGACTCATCTAGGAACAGTGAAAGAAGGATGCCCAGAAGGTAAACTATATCAGTGAACATTGTGTCTAGTCCTTGCTCTTCGTGTTGTTCAAGTGAAGAAAATTAAAAAATGTCTTCAGATGTGAAATAAGCCTTAAGACACAAAGTTTAATAGCTCTGCATATCCAGCATCTTGTGTCAAAAGCTGCAATGTGGCCAGTGCAGTGGTTATATTTTCTGGGCCAATGACTGAAGATGAGACAACCTAGAGTCAACTTCACTAATAACGTTGCAGCACGAGAACCTGGGTCCAAGGTCCTTGACATGAGGCAGAGAAATCCAATTGCGTGCATGCAGGTTTTCTTTGGGATACTTTTCATAACCTATCCCTGAAATCATTATTTCCTAACTTCTCCATGTAGAAGTATTTTTTGCTTTTGTGTTTGTCTTCCAATCAGCAGTCCACTTATCAACTGTGATTTACTAAATGTTTGAGATATCGTAAGGAAGCACATCTATTTCTGAGATATATATTTAGTCACTGTATTTTATGTAACTTATGTACTCTAGAGTAGAAATGAGTAGTTAAATACCCTTCAACAGCAGTCCACACAATGACAACATCAATGAGAGTCAAGATTGTGCTGAAACTTTTCACAGAGTGGTTGCTTTTAGTCATAATCAACAGTAATATCAAAGGCAGATGACCAACATAAAAAATCTGGGTTTCAGGGGTTTCTGCTTTGTTCTGGATTTTTGTATAGGTTTCCTTTCATTGTTCTTAGTGTGGTGTTTTTATGAGCTATTGAATGACTTTGGTTTTGTTCACATGTGATCTTGGATCAGTTGAAAGTTATTTTCAGCCTGTTGCTGACTTACATTGACAATGTTTTTTATGTCTGGTTCACTACTCTGATTGTATAGGCTCTTGACAGAAAACACTTTCAACACATTTTAGTGGGGTACCGAGGACAAAATCGTGCTGGAAATTTCCTCCTCTTGCAGCAATCCCGCCGCATCAGAGGACCCATCCCTCAGAGCGCCTGCCTTTTCATCAGTAATAACCAGTACTGTGCTTGAATCTTCAACAGAAAATGGATACTTTCTACAACAGAATGAATCCACTAGGAAAGGTGTAAAGAAAAAGCACTAGGAAAGGTGTAAAGAAAAAGCATGAACTGTTTTCTTACTGAACAGATGGTTTTGACGTACCTCTTTTGGTATAAAAGAATGAGAATTCAAGGAGATTTGGAGGTGTTAACGTGACATATCCGATTTGAATTTGTTCCTGTTAATTTATCACTATTTATTCCTTGAAAGGAAAAAAGTCCCCTTTCACTTGTAGAAGAGAACACGTCTGTAGCTTTAGGCTCTGTACAACATTAGGACAATCCCATTCCTTCACCAGCAGGCAACTTACAGAGTCATAGAATAATTCAGGTTGGGAAGGACCTGTGGAAGTTTAGTCTAACATGCTTTAAGTAGGGCCAGCACTGAATCTAGACCAGGTTGCTTAGGGCTTTGTCCAACCAGGTCTTGAAAACCTCCAAAGAGAGAAATGTCACTGTATCTCTGGATGATGTTTTCTGATACTTTAAAAGATTTTTTTTTCCTTACATGCAGCTGTACTCTTCTTGCCATTTAATGACTGTAGTAATAGAACAAGGCTAACTGGTTACAAAAGGATCCTTGCTGATGTGAGTGCCTTTGGTTGCCACAGGACTACTGTGTTTTGCTTGGTTGTAATGCCTCTCCCTAAAGCTTGGCACAATGAAGAAGCTCGGCTGTTGTGTACTTAGATGCACCATGCAGCAAGGCAGGATTGAGAGATTTTTGTGGATGGCTCTAAGTCTGTGTTATCTTTATTCTTAAGACATGATGCACAAATACCTTGAAAAAGTCAGCAGGTACCAAACAAAACACGCTTCATTTGTATATCTGGGAAATTTTTATTTTGAGGCTTTGTCTACAAATTATTTCACTGTACTAATGGCAGTGGGAAATCAGGTATAAGAAAATTAAGCATCTGACACTCACACATCAAGTGGCTTTGACAGCTCCATTTGGTTCAGTGTATGCCAGGAGCCATTTTATTGCTAATGTTCTGTGAAGGAGCTACTTGTTTTAATTCCTGAAATTCGCAGCTCCCTAAATAGCAGGAGGAACTTGTGTCTGGGTTTGTACATAATTCATAAGGTAATTACTTACTTGTAAGCAATTGCTTGTAACCAACTCAGTATTTTTTCTAGTATAACTGTGTACAGATCTGGCTTAGGATAGAGCAATCACGTTTCTCTATGTCGTCATTCCTGTATGAAAGTGGTACCAGCTTCCAATTAGAAAGCAATGAGAAGGGAGGAATGGAAAAGTTGAAGGGTGCTCAAGTGGAAGTGGGAACGAGAATGACAGCAATATGCTTCTGTGGCTCTTCAGGGAATTAGTGAATGAATTTGGGGGGGTTTTGCAAATTGCTTTTTGGGATAAAGTTACTGAAGAAGGCAGGCAGAAAAGCAGCTTTCCCACTCAGAGAAGCCTACGTAAGAAGGGACTGGAGAGAAAAGGGACTTAGTGGGCAGTCTGCACTAGTTATACACTATATAAATGTAAAAGAAAAATGCACCAAGAAAAAAGAAAGCATACTGTAACTTTCACTGAGAGAAATGAAGGTGTCTGAACTGTCTTACCTCTGCATGTTTGGGCAGGTAAGGCCTGGTGTGATGCAAAATGTTTTGGTAGCAGGCTCTTTCTTACCTTCAGAAAGGATTGGCTCAAACTCTTCAATCCCTCACTCAAGAACTGAAAAATAGATTTGATTTGAAAGTACTGATGCATCAGTAAATAAATTATCAAAACTACTTTAAACAGTGTAACTATTTGGACAATACCTGCAACTGTTAAGAAACTATCTTATTTTTTTTCCTTAATTTTGTAAATATTTTACTCCCTAGCTGATAATGTTCCTCTCAGTTTTGCTTGATGCTTAGCCTTGTATTTATCAATATGAATATTAACAGATTCTAAATAAAGAGGAACTTTAATTTATGTGTGAAACTATGAGTACTTTATGGCTCTTTTTCTGTGTAATTTCAGTGTTTGGCATTAGAATCTGTTCCACACTATTAGAAAATCAGACAGTGTCCTATTTAAATTACTTCATTTTAGAACTGGGTCAAAGGAAAGCAAAATGTTTTCAAAATATTTTCTTCCCGTTTTTTTTTTTTTTCTTTCTCTCTCTTTTTTTTTTTTTTTTCATGTAACACCAGTAAAATTACTTGTATTGTCAAACTAAGCGATACTACAGTAAAAAGCTAAATAGATGGAAGATAGACATCATTATGTTTTATAATTTTGTTATATAGATAAGGGTTTCACACAATGAAGCAGCCAACTTACTCTTCTGGGGAGTTGATAGCTGTGAAAACTGGTAAAATATTCAAGACAACATGGTATTTTGCTGTATAAACTGTATTGTCTTGAGACTAAAATATTTATTCACTTCAGTTGTCGTTTTCCTTGCAGTAACATCATTGCTGCTGGTGTGCATGTCCTATTTCCGTGTTCCTAAGGGCAATTCTGCTCTCAAAATAGGTCCACCCCTAAGAGTTTTGACCCAATATTGAACGTCATGCAAGCACCTCAACATGAGGCTTGCAGTTAATGCTTTAATTACTTTGGAAAGCAACAATATTCTCCAAACAAAAGAATTTAGTTTAGAAGATGGGAACCTGTAATTCTTTTACTGATTTAGGGGTCTAGAATTATGGTAAGATTTGACCCCCATAGAACACAGCATGGCACATGGAAAACTCTGTTTCTTTCTAATTACACTAGTGGTTTTTTTTTACAATTTATTGGTATTGTATAATTAGGAAATCCTTACAGCAATTAAGGAAACTCGGACTACTTTTGAATATTAGCCTGTAATATAATCTTCATGTAGAATGAGGATGTACAATAGTAAAAGTATCAAAATAAAGGACTTTAACTGAAGGAACATAACACTTTCTTGGTAAATAGCCATCAAATTGGGAACTCTTACTGTTTGCCGCATAAGCACATGTATGTAACATAAACATCTCCCAGTGACAGGTCAGAACACCTCATCAGATTGAAGGAACTACTTGGAGGACGGTCAATGATTGTGAGAAATTTAAAATGCCATTTCATTCGCTATCAAAATAATCTGGTAGCCAAAGCCTTTGAGATTTGTGCCCGCACAAGCTGCTGTCTCCCACTTTGCTTATTCTGATTTTGTACCTTTATACTTCAATGTGTAGGAGTCTTTGTCTGCTAATTGAGATAGTCACAATATAGGGTTACTTTTATTTAAAGCCTTATAGTTAGTAGAAAAAAAAGTGGAACTTCAGGAGAAGCGATTCTCACCTGGAAAATATTGAATCTGACAAATTACAAGAACCACAAGTACTGGCCAAATTATTTGAGTCTGCCTTTTAAAAAGGATTTCTAATTTGTTTATTCATTATCACTTAATTTATATTAGTTTTATAACACTTGCCATTTCTAGTAGCAGCATATATGATAGATCTCTGGGAAGCTGAGAACTGCTGGGAAATGCTACTGGGAACTGACTGTTCATATAGTCTGAAAATCAACTAAGATGACTTTTCTATTTATCTGGTTGATAATTTTGAGATGGATTCTAAACACTGTTTGGAAAAATACACAGCATGTTCTTTTATCTCCTCTTTCTTATTAAAAGTCTCAGATGATAATTAAAAAATTCCACTAACACCTGAGGAAATAATCTGATTCAAGAGTAATCTAGACTAAGACTGTCTTTCTTTTTGTCAAATTTTTCCTAAAAGTCATTTTAGGAATGCAGATTTCCCAGTCCACAAGCTCCCTAAAGTGTAAGTATTAGCTGTTGGTTTCAAGTCAGCCTCAGAAAGTTTTTTAAATTGATTTGAACAGTCGTTAGTAACTCATTTGTGGGTGAAATTTCTACCTAACACAGTGACAAATGCTGACTTACTCTCTCACCTTCCCAGAGTTTGCCTTTTGAGAAATAAAACATAATTTTTCATTTTACTCTTGCTGTTCTCTCTTCTGAAACACATGGCTCAAAATTTTATGAATATAACTAAATTTGCATTCCAGGTCTCATTCACTGTAAAGTAGCCTAGCTCTTAGTGATGGAGTGAAGATTATGCTGATCAACCTCAGCTGAGGAACTGGACTGTATTCCCACAGAAATAAATTGTTCTTTTCTACAGAATAATTGCAATATGACTTTGTATTAAAATATCAAAGCATGTGCCTGAAGTAAATACAGATTACGAAGTCTATATTTAAATTTCAGTCCTACAACTATCACCTTATCATCTAATAGTCTTAATCACCCTTTTTTTATGACAATTTATCATCATGGTTTCAAGAAACTTCCCTCAGTAAATTTTCCCGATTTTTGGTTTCAGGTTTTCTATACCCACTTTGACATTCTGCACTCTTCCAAAACCCTTCTTCAGTTTTCATTTCATGCAGAGGTTTAAGAGGTAGGTAGTCCTTGTCCTGTTACCTCCTGCCCTTATTTACAAGCTTACCTTATTACTTTCTGTTTTTTTTTCTCCAGAGCAGCTTTGTTGGGGGTTTTCTGGCTTAATTCCTGTTGAGTCAGCAACAGAATGTGCCCAAGATGGTCCTTCTTTTGAAGGAACTAAGAAGACTGTAGGTCTGGGCTTCACACATAGTGGGAAGAATGGGAGTCCATACTTTCTAAATGTGAAAGGCTACCATAATTTTCTGTGTTCAGTGTGGAACATGCCTGATGAAACAGAGACTTTGTATACTCTGCATTAGTTTTCATATGAAATGGCACAGTTATGCAAAATTTAGCAAACCAGAGGTAGGTGAGGAGGGCCTGTAAACCTTTTCTTCTTTTATGTATTCTGTTTGTTAGTAGCATTTACTGTTTTTGCTGCATACGTTTCGTGTAATATCAGAGATTTAATAGCAAGGGCATTCAGTGCTTTTGGGAACCTGACCTTTTGCTTCCGTATGACTGGTAGAACCATGGGGAGATAGAATGAATTATATTTTGTGGCTAAATAAGTGTCTGGTTTCATACGGATATTTCGGTTGTGTCTGACAGTGCAGTGGAAAATGACAGACATAGCACTACATGGTTTTTGCTTTGTTTTCCTTTTTTTTTTTTTTTTTTCCTTTTAAATGGTAGTAAGTTGGGTGTTTTTTGGGTTTGGTTTGGTTTTGGTTTGTTTTGTTTTCTCTTCTCTCCCTGTAGTTCTCACCTTCACCTAATATTATTTATTGCAATTTAAAATTTTGAGAACATGCATGTAGTTTTCAGAAATGTATTGTTCAAATTATGCACTTTGTTTTCATTCATATGCAGTTAGCAACACTCCTTATATAATCAATATTTGGATATAGATTTGTAATTTGTTTAATTTTTGGTCTTCTGCAAGATATATTTTCACTTCTACCTGCTTATTCATGCAACAGTATGTCCAATGTGAACAACTAGGGTAAAAATAATCCTGGAAAGAAGCATTTCTGTATAATTGCTATAAAATCAGAGCTTACAAAAGATCTATAAAGAAAATTTAACAGGAAAATGGACCACTCTCCCTCCAGCTATTATAGTGTGCTTATAAAGCTTTTTCAAAATCTGCATTATCACTGAACTAGTTAATCAATAATTTTATTTTTTTTTATAATGCAGCCAACAAGTTAACATCATTTTTTCCTCCCACTGTTTTGACATTCCACTTTTCACAAAGATCCAGAACTTCTAAGAAAGCAAGTAGCCTAAGTGTGTGAAAATACAGCTAAGCATGGAAGCTGCTCTGGGATAAAAATCTCTGTTGTGGTAATCTTTGCCTTCTGTGGCAACATCTTTCTCTCTTTTCCATTCATACTGTCAAAGCTCATGTTAATAGAACTAATTGAAAAATCAGCAAATGATCAGAATGCAGCTGAATGGCATCATAAAAATATTTTAAAGCACTTTAATTAACCCCTTGTACACCAGGGAAATATGCAAATTAATTTGCTTATTTCCCTGAGCTCTTATTGGAGCTACTTAATTAACATGTGTTTGTAAATTCTCTGCTTTAATAGTAGCCCTACAGTTAGGGAGCTCAGGGAACTAGCACTGAATATAGGACTAAAATAGCTGTGTTTTTTTGTTCTTTAATGATTAAATTTAATCTTCAAATTTGGCACAATAAATCTCCAGATGATAATTAAGTTTTTTATGTAAGTTTTTTGGCACAATGCCTAGTAAAATTTATGAAGGGAACATTTTGAAGGAGTTTCATTGTTTTAGAATTATATTCTTTAAAAAACTAGGTGACCTCTGCCATACTGTCATAGACATTACTTATGCTTGCGTTGAAATTTGAGTCCGTGGGAACTGTGGTTGTTAGAAAATCTGGATGAAACATGGTGTAAAGTAAGACAGCGGTTTGTTTTCCAGATATTGAACACTTTCCAGTTTAGACATTATGAACAAGCAAGAGATGGAGAGCTGGCTGAATACCAAAGAAGTACTTCCATAAATAAATCACTTTACAAATTTTGCTGGTCTCCACTGAATAATTTATGTGACAAATAAGAGATGGTCAGCTATAGAGCTTCTTGAATACAAAGAGCATCCCTATTAATATTCATTGACTTTTATGTTCAACAAATGTTACTCAATTAGGTTTACAAAATAGCAGTCAGAGGGCTTCATACTGCTCGTGGAAAGACATGTTGACATTTGAAGAATGTGGACAATTTAAACTTTTCT
>NW_009632628.1:18673-22757 GCF_000690535.1 Cariama cristata
ATGGCCTGTACCATTTTTGTTCCCATTCAGCTCCAGCGTTGGAGTCCTGCAAAGAACTTCTCTGTTTGGTGTACTAGAGTCATCAAGTGACTTGTCATTGGCACAGCAATTCTTGTACATTCATATTGTTGGCTAAGTTTCAGCTTCATATTGCTATGAATTGATACACAGTCATGACTTCATATAAAACAATCAGCTTGCATCTGAACATTTTATAATGATTACTGTCACCCACAGAATTTAAAAAAAAAAAATCAGTATCATAAAAATGCCTAATATCTAATTCTAGTCTTATGAACTATACCTACTTATTACAACAGAATTAAAAAACTGATACCAATGAACTTGAGGAACCTGACACTCTGGATTTGTTGTTGCCAGCTATTTGGCTGCATAAGAGGCATTTTCCCTGCTTAAAAACTTGTATCACAAAGCCTTCACGTTAAGCAAACCAGTTAAATTTGAAAAGATATTTAAGGAGGATTAATTTAGGGCTTGTCAATGTGTCTACGGACTGCTAAAATGTACTGGGATATCTTTAATTGGAAATATGTCACCCATGTATTGTTCCAGTTTGGCTCAGTGATTTAGATCAAAGTGTAACCTCTTCCTCATAGGCTGTGAAAATGAAGAGATAATTGAATTACCAGAGATCTGATGATATATAAATTGTGTTTTCTGCTTTTATTTACAGAATATTCAATAAAATATATGCATGATTTCCAAAATGTTTCTGTGGAATAGAGGTGCTGGCACTCTTTTGAAATTAAACACTAAGCAGTTTGTTTCTATTCAAGTATTTTTAATAAAAATTTGGTTTCACATGGAGATAACTGATAAAAAAGTATCCAGCCCTACAAAAATATGACCATGACCATGACCATGTGAAGATTTGCAGAAAGGCTTATTTTCAGTTATTGTCAACAGTCTGGCTGCTCAATGAAGTGTATAAAGCACATATGCAGATCTGTAATGGATACAGATTTAAGGTCTTGTTTTTATCACGTGAGTGCATGCGGATAGTTCTACATTAAGTAGATGATCCTGGAATGTACGACTGAAGAGGAAGAAGCTACTGAATGTCATGTGTCTTGAAATAAACACCTTTCTTTAAATTAGGGTTATATAAAATATCATTCAATAGTAGATATTTTCACTATAACATTCGCATTTCGACTATTTGTAAAAGATGGTATCATTGTGAAAAGGAAGTGTGTGCTGTGTTTAGGATAGGAGATAGATTTAAAAACTGATATGAATGCTTCATTCATCCAACCTGACCTTCAAAAGAACAAATTATTTCTGGGTTTATGGCCAGCAGCAGTGATTGAACTGCAATATTTCTACTATAAAAATCTCCTGTCTTGATTTAAGAGCTGTAAGAGAAAAGAAACTATTATGATTTTTGGTAAATTGTTCTGAGGACTGAGAATCAGACTTTGTTCCCGTATTTTTTAGATATGTAAGGTGGAAGACAAACTGCTACCTCTATCTAGAGTTTCTTTCTTTTTAGTATTTTGCTTTCAGTTGTAATAATGCTAAAGAAACATAAACCAAAGAAGAACAGGTATAATCAACCATGCAGGAAAGGTTGCTGCATGAATTCAGGAATTGCCTGATGGGTTTGTTCAGATGCTTATCTTTAGGGCATTCTTAAAAAGTGTCATAAATCCCTTATATCTTCATTGTACCTTTTCTAACATTAGCTTTCTTTTTAGTATAGAGTCTGTGTAGTACATCTGAGGGAGGATTTTTTCTGTCTGAAAACTAGATAAAGCTCAAGATGCCATCTCTAAATATTTTAATTTTTACTAATTATATAGAATCTCCACTTTTGCAGATTTCAAGAGGCTTTTGAAATACAATGCTTCCTCCATTGGTCCTGGACTTTCTATCAAACGTTCCACTCATGAATGATTCTTTTCAGAGACATAATCTCATTAACATTCCCAAGATTTAATCAAGATGTTAAAAAATATGCATGTCTGACAGACACACATTTGTCCAGTTCCAACATTCATTTGTGGAAGGAAGTTAAACATTTTTCTTCTATTCTGAAATCTTCTGTTGAATTAAGGTTATTGCTGGAGATACTTTTTTGTTTGAGAGATACTGTTTTGTTTGTGCTTGCACAACTTTTGTACTTGCTTGGTAAACTACATAAAGTGAGCTAGGTGACTCTGTTCGCAAAGTTTGTTTCCCAGACTGTGAATCACCCTTGTGACTTTTCTTTGGATTTTCTATCATTTTTCAACACTTTTCTTGAACTGTATCTGCTTCTGGAATATTTTTCCAATTCTAATGAGTGCACTGGTCGACATGTTGGTAGTATGTATTTGTCATATATATCATGTGGTACAATTAGTTCTTCTCCGTTGTCTTTTACTTATGCACCAAAGGTCATTCAAATCTTTTTGGATACAGATTTCCATTGTTGACTTGATCGTGTTCAACACCATGGTTTAATCGGACCCTTATCTTATCTAGAGTAGGTTATGTGCTATTAAACATGGTTACGTTAAAATATTATTAACTTGTTTACAGAATGTTGTATATTGTTCTCTTTGCTACCAACAAATCTTTCCACCATTTACTAATTTCTTTATGACTTTTCTTCCTGATCGCCAGTCCCTGTAGCACTCTCTTCTAACATACTTGTTCTATATAAGTTCCCAGTTTTCAAGACACCTTTAAACCCTATCAATTACCTAGATTCCAGTCAAATTTATTGTGATGACTTTGTATCATTCTTATTCCTCAGTCTTCACAGAATGACAGAATCATCAGGGTTGCAAGGGACCTCTAGAGATCATCTAGTCCAATCCCCCTGCCAAAGCAGGGACACCTGCAGCAAGTTGCATGGAAATGCGTCCAGGAGGGTTTTGAATATCTCCAGAGAAGGAGACTCTACAACCTCTCTGGGCAGCCTATTCCAGTGCTCTGCCACCCTCGAAGTACAGAAGTTTTTTCTCGTGTTCAGATGGAACTTTCTGTGTTTCAGTTTGTGCCTGTTGCCCCTTAATCCGTCCCTAGACACCACTGAAAAGAGTCTGGTACCATCGTCTTGACACACACTCTTAAGGTATTTATGAGCATTGATAAGATCCCCTCTCAGTCTTCTCCAGGCTGAACAGACCCACCTCTCTCAGCCTTTCCTCATAATGGAGATGCTTCTGTCCCCTCAGCATCTTCATTGCCCCCTGCTGGAGTCTCTCCAGTAGTTCTTTGTCTTTCTTGAACTGGCGAGCCCAGAACTGGACACAATACTGCAGATGTGTCCTCAGCAGGACAGTGTAGAGGGGGAAGATAACCTCCCTCGACCTGCTGGCCACGCTTTACCTAATAGACCCCAAGATACCATTGGCCGCCTTGGCCATGAGGGCACATTGCTGGTTCATGGTCAGTTTGTTGTCTACCAGGACTCCCAGACCCTTCTCCACTGGGCTACTCACCAGCAGGTCAGCCCCCAACGGGTACTGGTACATGGCGTTATTCCTCCCTAGGTGCAGGATCCTGCACTTGCCCTTGATGAACTTAGTGTTAAGAATTCTTAATGAACCTTAACGTTATATAGTAAAGTCAGAAATTCCTGGCTGAAGTTTACATACATTGCATCCGCTGCCTTTATGTACCAAGTGAAGTTAAGCTAAACATTGAATCACAGAATCATAGAATCATTGTGGTTAGAAGAGACCTCAAAGGTCATCAAGTCCAACTGTACACCCGATGCCACCATTCCCGCTAAACCATGTCTCTAAACGCTACATCTAAATGTTTTCTGAATACCTCCAGGGATGGTGACTCCACCACCTTCCTGGGGAGCCCGTTCCTATGTCTAACGACTCTTACAGTGAAGAAGTTCTTCCTAATATCCAACTGGAACCTCCGTTGGTACAACTTGAGACCGTTTCCTCTTGTCCTATTGCTAGTTACTGGGGAGAAGAGACCAACCCCCACCTCGCTACAACCTCCTTTCAGGTAGTTGTAGAGGGCAATAAGGTCTCCCCTCAGCCTCCTCTTCTCCAGACCACTAAGCCAGCTCACTAAGCCGCTCTTCAGAAGACTTTTTCTCCAGGCCCTTCAC